>NC_135185.1:30896528-31146528 GCF_041146795.1 Maylandia zebra
TCTTAGGATCCCCTTTCTTCACCTCAGAGCACTGGGGAACCAATCATACTCAGTTCACTTACACTTTATGCACTCTGCCTTGCACCTGAGGATCTCCTGCACACCACATTTCTATTAACAGTCCCTGTATTTCCTTCTCTCAGATTTGCACCTTCTTTGTTTCACTCTCCACATCATTTTCCACGGCATCTGAGGCTAATCTGATACATTCCCTCATCCCTCCTCTACTTTTCCTGCTCTCATAATCAGTGGAGTTTTGCTGTGCCTATTGAAACTGCACAAGAAGACTGTGAAATGAAAGCTGACACCAAATATGTAACTAATATGCAAATACTGTAACAGAAAGTGCATTTAATCTTTGGAAGACAGAATTTTGAATGTTTACAGTTCATTATTTTAGCCATAATAACGAGCCGGAACATGAAGAATGATGCGGTTGTGTTTCACCCAGAATAAGCCTATAGTTTATAAATATGTTCATTAAAAATAGATAATTATTAAATACTGCAATCCAAATGTAACTTGACTGTTTTAGACGCTATTTAAAAAACCCCAAGTAACCCGAGCTGAGCAGTGCTACTGTGTGATTGTGGGTTCTGTTTGCAGGTCATCTGAAGGTTACCTGCAGCTTCCTGGCACTGGCTGCGGTTGACGTAGGCGAAGTGGTGGTGGCAGCTCTGAGACTCACACACGCAGCCCTCGGCGGTCAGGTTACAGCCAGAGAACATACAGGCTGGGTTGGATGGTCCCACATACTTCTCTCTGTGCTTTTCCCGGTGCTCGTGCCTCCGACCATCTGAAATCCGGCCGTGAACACGCATAAACCGCATTCATCAATGAGTCACAGACAATGGCACCACTCAAGGGTGAGTGGGGAACCGCAACACAAAGCCTTAGCATGTGTGTCATCACTATGACATCCAAGTAGCATTAGCCACCTCAGAGCCACATCTGTTATGGATTAACTCCTCTCAATAGATAGCATTATCCCCTCTGAAGGGTTTCTGTGCTCGTGCGTGTGCAACACACATCTGCCTTTTAACATGGAAAGGGATGAAGAGAGAGGGCTTACCTGACTTACTGGCCTTCATGCAGGTTTCTTGGTCTGGGTAGGTAAAAGAGCCCAAGCAGGAGTGACGGGCATCACAGACACATTGACCTCCTGCTCTGTCGCAGCCTGTCATCAGTGGGCAGCGCTCATCCTCAAGACCTGCATCTGGATTGTCAGGCAGTACTGTGGGAAATAACAGTGACAGTAAAAAAATATAAGTAAGACAAAGGGAAAAAACTTGAATTAGCTGTTTTCACACAACTCTGAAAAATGTCATTACAGCAGATGTCTGCCTCGGCTGCTTTCTTACTCCTGGAAATACCTTGCATGGTTTAGGAAGCTGCTTAACCAGAGTGTACAAGTGTGACTACCCACTATGCATGAATCTGCTAGACCATTACCTCGGCTATTTTCACATTGGCTCAAATCAACACAACGGCCCCTCACACAGAATTAATACAGGTCTCATATCCGATCTTAAATTTGTATTCTCCCAAGATGAAGTCTGTAGTTCATGTGGTAATCAGCTTATGACTCCATTTAGTCCCATATAAAATGGATAAATAAATACTGGACAGATTTATAGGTGAAACTTTATCAGGCCAAAATGTGCCAGAAACCAAGCCATATTTCCCAGAACTGCTTAAGGGTTAGCCAGCTTGCAGCATCTGTTGCGACACATTATGTGGGCACCACAGATACTGAACTGACCAGTGTGTTTGCTGGGCTGCCATCCCTCCTCCCTCCTCATTGTGCCACGCTGCTTCAGCTACTGAGCCCATTTGTTTGCTTTTGTTCCACAGCATGGGGCCCTCCCAGGGTTTCCATCTCTGCTGGCTGCTGCAACGCCTTTCTGAACTAAGGCCACCATACCCACGCATTGTTACTTCTACTAGGGAGCTTTACCCCCCACTCCTGACATGGCACCTCGAGACTTGGCCTCAATTTGGATCAAACATTATAAAAGCGACTAATAACTGAGAGTGAGTGCCAATCTACACATTACACATAGCGTTCCTTTCAGAAAACCCACATCTACATCTCAAAATACCTTCCCCTCATAGTAGTTTAAAAGCAGTAGGAATTGGTTGCTCAGAAAACAGGAAGAGATAAACTCCAACACAGAGCGGCCCCTTCCCAAGATTGCACTGAAAGACCTCAAATTAGCAGTGTGGATGTGTGACTGGAGCTTATCAAAATACTCTGGCTTTCTTCTCCAAACAGCTACATACCAGAACAATGCGCCAGAGGAAAAGGTGTTAAAGGTTCAACTATCCAACATAAACATAAGCACGTCATAGTTTACCTGACTACTGCAGTGATCCTACCTGGAATCAAGCCTGTAAATGAGAGTCGTGGTAACGCTCAGTTGGGGGTAGGAGAAACAATAACAGGATGACTCAACGTGACTAGAAAGAAACCGAACTCCGCGACTGTGCTTTTAGATGCCGCAGATGATAATAGCACACATGTGCTGATCCATATTAATGTGAAACAGATATTCCACAATGGGAAAAAGAAAAATCTCTTACTGTGATAAAACAATTTACCGCTGAAGTGAATCAATGTGGCTGCAGAAGAAAGCATCCTAGTAAATGCTTTCCCCGTGTTAGAGCGGGCTATGCCGATCGCTGCTTGGCAATGGCTGATGCTCTCGAGCGCTAGGGTAAACCTCGGCCAGTGGAAGCAGTGAAGGCACCTTCAACCTGAGCCAGCCAGCACTGTTAATAGCTCTCTCACATGCCCACTGAACTGGCAGAGCACAAATGGCCTTTTCAATACAGCAAACGTTCTCTGACTTCCTTTCACCCTAAAACGATCCTGAGTCGAAGAATTTTTTCCATCCTGAGGCTTTCCTGTACCTGCAAGTGTATTTTCATTTAAGATGGTAGTAGCTCCTGTCTGCATGCAATGGTAGATCTGAAATGTGGAAAAGGAGCTACTCAAAACAATTAATGCAAGGCTGCCTCAGTTTCCTTTAGCCTAACACTAATGTGTTCTGGTCATCTGTTATCTGGCCTGGCGTGACTCTAACCAAAGCCTATGGCTTCATCCCAGGGGGATTCCTGACTTGGTCACTGAGACTGCTTGGCTTGGCGTCCAGAGCCAGGATAGAAAAGCTGACATCTAGAGGCCCTGTGGCTGATAGCGAGCTATAAAGGAAGTCTTTGAAACGTTAGATAATACCAGAGAAAGGGAGAAGTAGAAGGTATGTGAAGCGGTGCAGTGGACATAGCGTCCTTGTAAGACCGGCATTCCGTTACATGGTATGTTAAGTGTCTCTGAAGGATGAGGAAGCTCGGTGTGGAAGAACAGACACGGGAATAAAATGAGAACATTGACAGAATTCATTTAGGTAGGAATGGCTGATTTCACCTGGCTGACCACCGATAGGACAAGGCGAATGGCCAAGAGGATTGTTGTTTTGTTTTGTCAGAAATGGAACCTGTATATCCACAAAGCGTTCAACCTTTTATGTGCTAACTGCCAGGTTCAATGCTTAAATACCAAAATCTGTCATGAGAATAATTTATTGTAATAACTACTATTGTTTTTGGCAAGCTTCACACTTTTCTGGGTTCATGCAATTACTTTTGGTTATTGTACCTTAAAAAACTGTTAAATTTGTTGGCAACAAAGAATGATATGAAACACGTCCCCTGCTTTGAAGAAAATTAAATTTGTAATACCAGCAAATTCCACTTCTTTTTGGATCTCAGTGTCTCTGTAACAATACCACTTCTGGAAAGCAGTAGTGCAGCGCCTGTGTCAGCTTTCGTTTAGGAACCGGACACCAAATATAACACATTAACAACTGATTGATAACCATGGTAACCATCTGTCACAACATGCAACATGTCACCTGTGTTATAATGCTGCTGAGTCTCCACACCAACAGATTTTGACCACCCAGAAAATCCAGACTATCAGTAGACAAGCAGGGGATCAGAAAAGCGGAAACATTTTACCCCCAACTCCTGATTGCAGGTCTAATCACTTTAAGAGTGCTGCAGGTTGAAGGAAATCTGGGATCAGCCTCCAGCAGCCTGCCTACTGTGGCCCCTGAAAACACACTGGGAGGTGTTGCTTTAGCCCAGCCAAGATCCTTTGGGATATTTAGGCTGTGTACATGTGTCTGTATTTGGAGTCAGCAGCATGCTCTGAGGTCCCTGGAGCTGAGGCATGACTCAAATGAAGGAGCCACTAGGTCTCCAGCTCATTCCAAAGCTTAAGAGGAAATGCCCTCCAGACACCAGTCTAACCTGTACATGAGGCCCAATGGTAAGGCGGGAGACCCCTCTAAAACTCTTGTGGAGCTCTGACTTGGACCACCCCACAGAGGGATGATGGAAGAGCAGGGTCAGGACATCCAGACCCCCACTGAGAGCTGCTTGCTCTCTCCTACAATCCTTTCAGTCCTTTTCAATCATCCTAGACACAGTGCAGGTAAAAGGGGGTCCCATCCACTGGTTATTTGTTTCTCAGGATAAAGCCACTGCTACCAACTCAGTTCTTACTGGGGAACTTGATACCCTATACATATGTTTGAAGTTCAGACTGTTGCTCAAACTGTGCGCAAAACGAGCACATGCACTGTTACCCAGGTCCAGCTCTGCCTGGAAAGAATAGTACGGTGCTGCACTGTGAAATTCACAGAATTGCAAATGAAAATCTTCTGGGGACTTTTGCAATCATGCTGTCAATCTATTAAACCTCTGAGGAACACAATGAAGCCAGTGGTGTAAACAGAAGAGACAGGAAAATGGCAGCTTATTTATTGCATTCAAATGTACTCCAGGTTTTAAAACACAATCAATTTCTTGTCAAGATATTAGTAAACCTCAATTTTGCCCTCACACACATGGACATAGTCACATCTCTTATTGTATATTAAATCACTTCTAAATGCACCTTTCATCAATCTAAAGCGAGCAGGACCTTCTTCTATTGTAGTGCCAAATCACTGTTGGTTCTTAGATGAGAGTGAAATGAAGCTCTGGGGGGGAAGAAAAAGCAGCTGAACAGGACTACTCTACATGTAATCAACAGCGACTCTGACCTGGGGGGTTTCTCCAGGTGTTGGTGGGAGAATGTTGCCTTCAAGCTCTCTGTCTGAAAGCTTTATTCTTATTACATGACGTTTTTTGTTAGGGTTTGGTTAAATTTAGGCAACAAAAAAAAAAAAAAAATCAGGTTCGGGAAAAGATCATAGTTTGTTTTAAACGCCTAAACAAAACATTCAGTGACGTTAACCACGAATGTCTGGCAACAGCCACCATGTGCGCTCCAGGCAGCCAGAAGTAAGTAAACAGTGACACTGTCACTGCAGTCGGGCCCTCAATGACGTTTTTTTTAAGTGATGGCTTCAAGTGCCTAAAAAAAGGGAAAGGTTGCACACTCACTAATAGATTTTCTCTCTTTTCCTATTAAGTTACTTCTTGAATAAAATGCCATTTGTTTAAACTGACTTCACACGACCGAGTCCCACTTACCTTTACATACTCCAGTTTCGGGGATAGTGGCGGCTCCCGTTTTGTTTACAGAGGCGCAGGTCAGTCCCAGGGCGCAGTAGCCGTGCGCCCAGTCCTGGCTGCCGCAGGGCTCCCACTCCAGCCGGGTGCATTGATGACAGCATCCGCACGGATCCTTGGCCACTGTCCGACCACCTTCGCAGACAAGCGGGGGTTTAAAGGGACAAGTCCGGAGGTTACACGCCGTGCATTCGTGAGCCGAGAGCGCACGCACGAGAAAGAGGACATTCAGTAACACCACGGAGCATTTGTAGAACATGTTTTAAGAGAAACCCCCCCGTTTATAAGTTTTCCAGAGAAACTGTCCGCTTCTGTCAGGCGATCAGCCACATGAACTCGTATCTCCAAAGTTGTCAAGCCCTCTTTAAAAGTTTTGTGACGAGCTTTCCCTCGGGCGTGCGATTTATTACCCAGCAGCTCTCTTCAAAAGCACACACACACACACACACACACACACCACGAGACAGAAGTGTGCGGACGCGTCTTAAGGGGCACCAGTATCCAGAGACAATGATTCAATCTAAGCAAGCAGTTGCGCGTCCCAAGCGTCTCATCTGGTTAAACACACGCAGAAATCCAAGAACCGAGGTAGTGGAGGTCCACTGAGGTTTCCTGCTGCTGTCAGCCACACAGAAAAAAGGGCAGTCTGAGTCCTAAATTGACATACAAGCATATAGAAATTAGCGGTGTACCCCTCCCCCTGACTGACACAGGCAGCGACCAGTCACAAGGAACGAAAGGAGGGAGGATTTGAACTGATTTACGCTTGCTCGACAACCCGACTCTGTGTGTTGCGCAATGACACAAGTTTGAATGTCTTCAGTGCGAGTTTCTTTTTCTGCTTCACTGTGGTCGCATCTAAAGAATTCATGTACCATTTTCTACTTTTAAAAAAGCGGTTCTTAAAACACTTTAGCTGAGCAACAGTCGTCTGTGTTCAAAGTGAGATCAGCATGAAGGAGTCAGTCTCCCTGCTGTAGTTAATTCTGTAATGCGCTATGAGTCTAGTCATTAATAACTAATAATCAGTATCTAAATGTTTATGAATTTCTAATTATTATAAAGCGCAGCATTATCGGTTCTGTTTAATGATACATCCGAAGTCTGTTAGAGCCTCATCGTCAAACAAACCAGGCGTTCTCATATGGAAGCAGCGTTATAATAAATGGTCCTGTCATATAAAATAACGGTAGCGGCTTTTTTGCATTTGGATCTTACATCATAATATAAGAATTAAGATATTAAGTTATATGGGTAAAAAAAGCGAGTGAGCATTTTCATAATATGAGGCAGTCTTATTAAATTTATATTTGAAACATAGCTGGGGGCGATGGCCGGCTCTTATCTCATAATAAGCTGTCTTCATCTTTTCATTTTCATTCCCATGCTTTGCTTTGTGTGTTTGTGTGAAGCTTACCTGTGTCTGTAGGTGTCTGATTGTGTATGCAGATGGCTTTGGGAAGGTAAAAAAGTAATTTGATGTCTGCTGAAGCAGTGTTTCTGCGCTCATGGCCAGATGGATGTGTGTTTGTGTGTGGGCAGTGAGCACAGCTGGAAGGATGATTGTGAGAGAAAACCAAATCTGTTGCCCTCCTATTATCTGCTGCAGGCACAAAGTAGTCATTTTTTCCAAAAGGTGAAACACACTGGGGTCATCAGATCATGTAACAACTTGTGAATATTACTGCCTCAGCAGCAAGTGGATTTTGTTGCTCTCATTGGAAATATTTACCTCTAAAAACATCAATCAGGTGTGTTCCGGTATGATTTCCCTCCATAACGTCAACACACAACAGCGCCTCCTTCATTTGCAACATCTGCCTGGAGCCACCCACTCCAACACAAACACAACATCCAGGAAACCAGCCCTGCGGCACGCATAATCAGCTCTTGCAACACAACTCAGCTCTTGTCCTCTGCCTCTCCCTCCACCCTCCCTCACCCACACTTAGAGCTCTCTTCAAATGAGACCCACTGACCGCTGGCCGGACACCCATGCTGTCTGATGACACAGACCATCACACTGAGCTTCAGTTTCCATGCACTTACACAGATTTTGGCCCAGTTGCACTGACCTATTTGCCTGGGTGACAGCCTTTAAGATCTCACAGGACCCTCATTCTCTTATAATAGACAAGTAAGGGGTTTTCATATGGTCACAGCTTTGCCTCCAGGTTCTTTACTTCCTGTATTACATTTCCACATACTCTTAGCAATCAAAGAAGGGTAAAAATCAACAGTACAATGACTGCACCAAACTAGAATACTCCCCATTTAAACTCACTGTGAGCATGTGCCCTGGTTTAAATGCTGCATAAATGTGTTGAATTGAAAATGTTCCCATGATTAAGTCTGGACTCGAGCACCATGTTCAGATTATCCATCTCTTTGGCTATTGTATCCACTGAGCCACGATTTGGTGTAAATACAGATTCTGTTGAGCAGCGTGTTCTCTAAAACCAGAGCTCATTCTGTAGTTCCAGGACTCTCAGTGTTGGTAGCTTTGTATGTGAGTCTCTGCATGGAGCAAATGGGAGGAAAAGGTGGGGCAGTGAAGGGCGGCTGCAGGGGCTGAATAACTGTAGCGTGTGTGTACTAATAATGCTCTGAGTCACGGATCTCCAAGAAAACACAACAGAGGTTCAAAAAGATTCCCTCGCTCATTCGAAGACAAGGCTGCGATGCACCTTTTCTGGAGACTTAATCATCCTTGGGGAGGGCTTAACAGATTTAGATGACTACCAGCCTCCACTGCCCCTGTCTCTTCTTGCTTGCTCAGACGACTGAATTACATACTGCTGCTGTGGAGGCGTCAGGCTGGTGGTGAGGAGGTGTTTCAGGAGATGGGTGTGAATGATGCTTTGGAAGTGAACTGCTGGCAGCAGTAAAAGGCTGGTGGTGACACCGGGCTAAACGTAGCGCATGACATGGAGTGTTGAATGCACGTCGAGTGGACAGCATGCGGCACACCTGATTACAAGTCCCCAGGAAGCGCTGGGAGATTTTTACCCAAGTGTCACTGTTCATTGCTGAGTATCACTCTCATTTGACTTATCTCTGAGCTCAGAGTGATAGACTGGACCATGCATCCTTTGGGTGGGGGTGGAGTGGGGCATGTGGAGCATAATAGCAATGTGTACTCACTGCTTAAACAGTTTTGAAGCAATTCATTGCGCCATATTTCTGCGACTAATAACAGAAAAATGGAGCATTTAGTCTGGAGGCTAAGCAGCATATATTCCAATGAATGGCCTGTTTTCAACTCAGGACAGATGAGGTCATCTGCTTCTTTAAACAAGCAGGAAGAAAAACCTTGCAATACATGAGAAAGAGGCGTTAACAAACAAAAACCTTTTAGAAAATGAACCGAAACAAGGTTAACATATCCAAAACAAAAGTGAAAAAAAGGGAAAAAGAAAGAAACAACATATTGAGGTAATATTCAGCAATTATGATTGCATCTCTTTTCCATTACTGCCATCCAGAAGGACTCACAAGTGCTTTTGTTTCTTGTTTTGGGCTCCTAATTTGCTTGGACCAGACAGGCAGAGTTTGGAAACAGCCAGTCCCACAAAAAAAGAGAAGCTCTTTTTCTTGTGGTAGATCAAGTTCAGGAAAACACTGAACAGTTTAACATCATTTAACATATTCTCTCATCCATAGTATCTATGTGCTCTATTTTCCTCTCTTGCTTTCTCTTACTCTTTCACCTCTCTGCTCCCTCTGTCCGTTTTCCCTCCCTGTGAGGTCTGGTCCAGTTGCTGTTTTTCTTGTGGGGACTACAATAATGTGTTTTGACACTGTCGGGTCTCCTGCAGTCCTCTTGTCTCTGTCTTGCAAAAAAACCCCTAGAGTCATCACACCACCAGCAGAGTGGCAACATAGTGATACACAAAACTGCAAGTCCCCTCCTCCTCCTCTTTCTTCTTCTTCTGGCTCTAAAAAGTCCTGCTTGAACTTTTTAAAGGTTCAGTGGGTTCAAATAGCCTCGAGGATAGTTGAGGCTTCAGGTACGCCACTTTGGTTTGTAGTCTGTGAAATGGCTGTTTTCTGTTAAGAGGAAATAAATTTTAGCCGATGCTTGATCATCTAATGACTGGTACATCATAAATACTGACATGTAAATCACTGTTGTGTAAACTGACAAAAGCTTCTTCTCACTTATTTTTGCATATTTTCATGAGGAGATACAAATGAAAGACATGAAACCTTTACCCGACTTAAATCATTGGGATAAATCAACCTTTTTCAGCCCTTCTACTGGGATGGGTCTACGGATAGTAGACTTCCTCTGACCTTTTCTCTCCCGGCAAAGAAAACGCTACATCTTATGCTTTACAATAGACAGCTTACTATTACCAATACTAATTCTTTTTTTTCTCAGATAATATACATTAATAACTTGTGATCCTCTTTTCCATATAGTTAAAGTTTTTATAAAGCCTTGCTACAACCAGTACTTTTATTCATGACAGTGACGGCATTCCCACCAGCCTTATCATGCTTATATTCTAAACAAGCATGTTTAATGGTAAAGCTAAACACTAGTCTGTTAGCACACTGATCCTTAACTCAAAGCATCTCTAAGCTAAAGTTTAGTTTCACAGAAATGCACATATCAGCTGTGGACTAAATAACAAAGAATAATTGCTAAATTGCTAACAGATTATCTCTAAACCCAACAACATACACACAGTCTGAAAAGCCCCTTTCTGTTACCAGCTAGATCAACACTTTCTGCAAGAGCTGCAATGACACATAAGGTTTTTGGGTTCGATTGGCATCAGGAGTCATTATGACTCAGCCCCAGACCCTTCCTACATTCATGGCTCAAATCCTTTGGCTCCAGACTGTGCCCAGCTCTGGGCCTCTCACTTTCCCTTCAACCCTTTTACCAGGAGATCCTGTGACCTTGCAGAGCAGACGGCCACTTGCTTGTTTGACAATTACAAGTGGCATACTTGCTCACCCCTGTTGTGCTCCAGTGGAACGTTAAGTGGACCTCTCAGAAGTTTTAATCTTCAAATCTATGCGATGATGGTGAATTCCTCAGTGGATTGAAGCCTGAAAGAACCCTTGTGTCCAGAACCCATGACACCTGCCCAGTGTAATCTTCCCTTTTACACATGAGATCATTGAGACAATTGAACTAGCATGCCTCGAGAGGTCTATGGTTACAGCAAATGAGTAGAAGGCAAAGCAAAGTCATATACTACTTTGATGCTGCATGATTGTATTCTTGTACACGTGCATGTAAAAATGCTTCTTACAGACCATTTAAGTTGTCTTGCTGTGTTTTGTTGCATTATTGCACCTCCACCTGCAGAAGCACAGCAAAAAATGTACACAGACACCAATATATTATTAGATGATAAAGTTGTTGCAAGAAAAATGTTGGCAAAAAGTTTCTTATTCAAATATTCAGCAGATGTGAAGCAAAAAAAAAAGGAGAGGGCATTTTGAAATCGACAGATATTGGCATCTTTGTGTTTCATCCATACAGTTTACTGGTACAGCTGGCTAACCAACTGTGCTAACCAAGTGTGCTAACCAAGTGTGCTAGTGTTAGCTGATAACTGAGCACTTCATCCTGTCATTGAAAGATGGTTGGAACTCTAAACCCGAACATCAGTGAGCAGTAGTACCTTATCCACCTGACAAACCTTAACAATTCATAGGGGACTGCCTGTAAAACCTATTAATACATTTTAAAGCCTACGACTGATTTCACCTAGCGGCACCTAGCTTGACAAATGTGACCTCGACACAGAGCACAGTTTGGGTGAGGACCTTTTTGAGGACATTGTGCGCAATAATGATTAAAATCTTTCAAATAATCGAGGGGGAGTTGCAATTCTTGTAAAATGTGTACAGATAGAAAACAAAATGCGTTCAGAAACCAAAGGGTGATGTCCTGGTAGCTACATCTATCTTTATATACATGCAGAATCAATGGTTTCTGGTCACATGATGCTAGACGTTTCTCACATGGCATCAGTCACTCATTTCTTAATAGTGCCCACCATATTGAAAATGATACATCCATTGTTTATGAGGGGAAAATATGCATTCCCTGATTGGTTGGCAAGACACATTATTTTGCTAGTGACCAGTGGTTGCCAGGAGTTTGCTGACTGGGCTCTAACTTTGTGCAACTGATGCTCCAGAAACCGATTTCTCAACAACTGCAACCAACCTCCAGCAACCACTTGCCAGGAGTGCAGGGAGCACACATTTTGACCTCAGAACCAGTTGTTGCCTGTTGGTTGCTGACCAATTTCTAGGCCTGTGTGACTGGGGTTGTACTCACTTGAACCCACACTATCACCATGATTATCCCACATTCAAAACACTTGGCCATATAATGTCATACTTGTGTTAGTGGTCACATTTTAATGGCTGTGTGTCCTGAAAGCCTCAATATTCTTTCTCCCCCCCATATTTAACTTGGGTACTACCAAAACCCTAAAAATCTGATGTATCATATCTGCCAAGCACTCTAAGTCACCTTAGAGTGCTTGGCTTGTTAGAATATTACATTGTAATTTGCAGGTTTTCAGTACATATCAGCGACTACACATTTGTCTGCTGTTTCTATACATATAATGGGCAATCTTAACTCTGTGAACGGGAATGAGAATATATTAACATTGTTTTTAGATTCCTAAAACTTTAAACCTCATGTAGTGTTTTACCTAGCTGGTGATGATAACTATAAATATGAAACACAAAATAAATAAATGAAAGGAAATGAGTATTCTACAGCAATTAAATCTTAACACACTATCCACAATAAATCTACAGTTTCATCAAGTAAAACAGAGTCATATGCTTGATTAAAAGCATTCTAACATAAAAAATATACACCTGCTACTATACATGGCGCAGTTCCTGTGCGATCTGTGGGGGAGGATCCTCAGCTAAAGGTGCCAGTTTCACAGGCAGACCTCCAGCTGGCAGAGGAATGTCACAACCTGTGTTTCAGCTGTAAATGATCATAATTACAGTGCCAATAACTCAAACACTGGGGCAAAACAACCGCCTTGCGGGGGGGAGGGGGATGATCACTGCTTAATGTCGTGTCTGGGACACAGATTTACTCCCGTCTTTGTCAGGGGAAGGACGGGCAGCAGGAGCAGGAATGTGAGAAATGTGTGAGTTCTCTGACCTTTATGAAGGTGAGGCAACAAACTGACATCATTACCACAGCCAACATGTGCAAACCTGAAGCAACACGGGCCAAAGAACAGTATAGACACAGGTCAGATGAAGGGGAGAGTGAAAGGTATGTGCTGTATAAATACTTATGTTAATTCATAAACTTTTTTGTATACTTGACAAATATAACATGAGTGAGCAGTATAAATTGTTTTAACTGTAACATCCTGGGACTGGGGACATTGAAATTCCATTTGGATATGTTCACTCACTTTAAATCAACAAACTAAACTGCTCTCATGTGCTTTTTTTAGTATGATGCTACAGCTTTCAGATGGTTTGAATTAACATGACACAGGAAGGGGAAACAACTACCTTGGCTCTGTCCACAGGCAGTAAAATCCACCCACGCACACCTTGAAAACTCACTAGCTGACTACCTGCAGTTCATCATCATGAACCAGGCTAATATGAAGCAGGATGGAACATTAGGTATGGGGTAAAACCGAAGCTTACTCCTTTCTGGATTGAGTTTATTGCATGCTAATTAATGACCTTTAGAGGTACCGGTTAGCAGATTGTCAGGAGCTAATTGGTTTTCCATGTTTCCAGGCTAAAGAAAGGCAAAAGCCTTTTACTCTGAAGAGGCAGGGACATATCAGTCTGTGCATCTATAGAATAACTCCCATAAAGAACACAAATAAGTGTACTGACTCCTTTGTCAGTACAAATGTTGCTAACTTTCAGACTTGTGGCTCATCATTTCAAAGCTCTCGCCATTGTTTTTCCTTGTTAAGTTTAGTTTTAGTTCAATTCAGTTGTATTTATACAGCACCAAATCACAACAACAGTGCAAAATAAGGTAAAAACCCTACAACAGTAGACAGAAAACCTAAACTTTCTCATGACCCCCTTATGACCAAGCACTTGGTGACAGTGTGGAGGAAAAACTCCCTTTTAACAGGAAGAAACCTCCAGCAGAATCAGGCTCTGGGTGGGGCAGCCACAGTGTGCACAGTATAGAAGTGATTATTGGAATTAAACATTTTTGTCTGTCATTCTGTCAGTGCGCCCCAGGGCAGCTGTGGCTACATGTAGCTGCCATCACCAGTGTGTGAATGTGTGCGTGAATGGCTGGATGACTGGATATGTAAAGCGCTTTGGGGTCCTTAGGGACTAGTAAAGCGCTATATAAATACAGGTCATTTACCATTTATTTACCATTTTTGAGAGAAAGGACTGAAAAATAGTACTTGAATGCAAAAATATAAGTTTCTTAAAGCAGTGCTGCCACCATGTGGTTGAATAGCGGCAGTACAATGTGGAGAGCGCTCTGAGCTCACACAGTTTTATCACACAAACCATCAACCTGTAAGACAATCACTCTGGCTGCTAGTCAGCTCATGTGAAAAGAAACATCTAAAGGCAGGAAGCCTCTATCCCTCCTGGGCAGAGGCTTTCACTGGCTTAGTCACGCTCTCTTCCTGTTTTTCTCCCACCGCTAACAACCAACAAACAATACTAGGAAGGGGTTCTGCTCTTTGTCTAGACGATGGTCTGTCAGCTGCGTATAAACCGATTCAGTGTGCAGCCCGAAAGGATCTATGACAAGTGACCTGTCTGAGTGAGGTCAATTAGACTACTAGAGCACTGCTTGGCTTAGGTGAATTCGGGTGCATTTCACCCTTTGCATGTTGCGCTTGTGCAAAATGATCCTACCTGTTGAGGATATGTGAATGTGAGCATTTATAAATGTAAAAGGCAAACAACCTTTGGCTGCAGCTCAGGAGTGTTTTATTCTGCAAAAACTGTGTATTTTAAGTCTTGCTTAAAATACATCAGTGAACGTTTAAAGTTAAAATCATTACGTAATGACATACTTTGATCGATAGAGGGCAGAGTGACACAACTATCCAACTTTAAGGGGTTTTTAAGGTCACAATGAACTATAAGAAGCAAGCAGAGCATTTCATGGCACTACTTGATAACTACCATTATCAGTAAGAGCATTAGAAAGAAAACAGAAGTCATTTTTAATTTTGCATCTTACCCACTGAGATACATTAAACATTGGCTAAGAGAAAGAGAGTGAATGGCTTACAACAGCTGCCCCCCATCACCTCCACCAGCCACGAATCGAACTGTGTGACTATGCTTTGGGCAGTTTAGTGATGTCTCAGCACAAACACCAAGAAGTACTGATCTTACTCATGTCATGTTCTAACTGCGTGTGTCAACACTGGAGAGCTTGTAAAGTGTTACTCATGCAAAACAGTGACTAAGTTGATAAAGCTTTTGACTTGACAGATGCTAGCAGTACCTCGCTGTCTTTGAAGCCTCGTTATTCCTTTGAGTAATTTGTAAGATGACATTTGACATGCTTCATGGTTCACCATGCAAGCTGTAAATGAGCGTGTGTGTTTGTGCATATGTGTGTGTGTGAATGACGGGAAGAGAGAGAGAGAGACAGTGTCAAAGTAGGTATAGGGGCAGACTTTCTGGAGCCAGCTCCCACATGCCCTCTGACTACCTATCAGTGGTCAGACCAACCTCATCTCTCCAAGCAGGCGATGATGATAAGAGTGGCAGAGAGAGACAGAGCAACAAAAAAAGGAAGAAGGAAAAAATGAGATGAGGATAAAGGGTGAGGACAAAAAAAAAAAGATAAGAAATGAACCAGGTGAGAGGGTGGTAACGATGTGAGTCAGTAGACAGCGGTGACAGAAGGAGACAAAGGAGAGAGAGATCAGCTAAAGAGGCAGCAATGGCAGAGAAAGAGAGCCACAGAGAGTGAGAGGGAGAGAGCAGAAAGTATTGCCCTGAGGCATAATTTCTCTGTCTGCACTCAGTGTAGGGAGGCCAACAACAGTGTCATACACAGCTGAAGACATTCACTGGCAGCCAAAACGCACATCTGGGTTTCTCATAATGAAATGCAGTAGGCTGCAAAGTTTTCCTGTGCAAAACAGTAGAGAGAGCAGTCAGCGAATGTCAGTGTTAAGTGTGTGTGGGTCTTTTTTTAAAAACTTGGCACTAGAGCTTTAACTCCACGCACATGCGTATGCATACAAACTGTATGCACAGATGGCATTTATTGGCATTTTTCTGGCATTTGAAGGAACTGCAACCTTGCAACCTTATTGAGTGAAAGAACAGTTTCCAATCCTGTGACAGATTGTGCCAGGGCCTGCCCCAGGTTAGGAACAAATCATTTCATGGACTTATTATGTGTCAACTGCTTCCAAAATACACCACATGCGCTGAAGCACACACACACACACACACACACACACACACACACACACACACACACACACACACACACACACACACTGTTCAAATCCTCTGCATGTGCAACATATACTCCATCTCTCCCCCCCCTCCCTCCTCCCCTGCCACTCTTCTTTTCAACATCCTTGCACAATACATAAGAGTTGGGATTAGGTTACACATTCAGGTTGGACCTCTCGATTGCTCCCTGGGGATGTTGGGAAGAGGTAGAAGGGAGAAAAAGCAAAGCCAAAAAAAAAAAAAAAGTGGAGCTGATGGAAAGAAGGTCCACAATAACAATCTGTTTCCTTGCGTGTTGGGGCCTGCAGGCTAACTTAGTGCACCTGTTGTGGAAGCTTACACTAGCTGGAGAGCTATATGTAATGTGTGTGTAGGGTAAAAGAGGACTGGGTAGTGATCCAGTGAGGCACCTGTACTATGGCTGAAAGCCAGCTGGGAAGAGGCCACAGCTATCCGTGCGCTATCCATTCGCACTCTCTGCGCACTTGACGACCCCTGTACCCTCATGTTAACCCCATGTAGAGTCACATATATGTGTATATGTGAATTGTGCACCTTCTCCACCACCTGCTCAGTTTCACTAGGTAATTGGGTAAGTGTGTAATATGGTTGGTCATGGCTATCTGCGACCGGGTAAATGTGACCCAGGCAGTGGCACAGTTTGGGAAATAACCGAGGATCTGTTTATGATTTCAGGGGAGCGGTGCGGGGGGAGGGCGGAGGGACGCAGCAGAGTTGCGGTAGCAATCGCATTTAGTTTGGTTCAAGCAGCGCGACTGTAATATGAATCACTCACATCCACCATTTTATTGGTTTCTGTGTAATCACGCTTTGTTGGAGTTTTTCTTTTTTACATTTAACAACCTCAGCAGCACTTTGTGTGCTACGGGTTGTTGTCATTGTTTATGAAGAACCAAAAATGAGAACATGTGACTTGGTAGGATATAGGGTTTATTGACTGACAGCACTTACTCCTACTCATCTCCCTTCACAACCAGTCCCAATTGTCTGACACCGTCGTAAAACCCCGCTGGCCGGGAATATGATTCTTTTAAGTTTCCGCTGAGAACAGCCTGTCTTGCCAGTATCCCTCAAGGGGACTGCTGCTTTTACTACACTACACCACATCAGATTAGTGTTTCACTCTACCCATCACTTCAGACAAGAAGATGAGCAATCTCCTTTCGGTTGCATCACACATTGTGGTTTTGATGACATGTTTTCAACACATTCTTCCTAGTTTTCTCTGGAGGAACTCTGCATCCATCTCATCCATCATACAACTTGGAGGGATTACATGAGACAGCCATGTATCTTGTCATTTCTCTATGGCTCTCCTCTGTTTGGCGAATTAGAGAAACTGCATGACAACATCATCGAGAGCAGTCAGCGTAGCGTAGAGCTTATTATCCCTCATTGCCTTCGCCAGGAACAGGAAATGAACTAAACAGGGCTGGGGGGGGGGGGGGGGGGGGGGGGGGGGGGGGTTCACACTAGAGTGATTAAGCGACTTTTTATACCAACTAACCAAAACACAATTATCCAATTCCCTAAACTACATATTACATTTATATAATAGGTTGCAGTTGGCTTTAAGACGCAGAGCGAGGTAGGTTTCTCGGGTCCATTTGATGGAGCGTGTGTTTGGACTTTTTCGCTTACTCATTATCAAAGTCTGCTTTTAAAAATAGCAGGTTTGCTGTTAATTTAGGGAATACATAACCATGTTAACTGGGCTGTCAGACATAAGCCAGAGATGACTGACAGCTACTGAGGATAAGCCGATTCAGCAGAAGGTGCCTGGAGAGCCTGCCACAACTCTAACTTATAAACATGTCTCCATGCTGTTTCCTCAGTCTGACAGGGCTGTCACGGGGCATTACACTACACCCTGGCTTTGTTTTTTTCTCCTGCTCGGTTTCTTCCATTCTTTGCTTCACCCATTTGCACCAAATCAACTCTTTTTTTGCTTTCAGGTTCCAGCATCTAGCATGTTACCTTTTTTTTTGATAAATGCCGTCTCTTTTAGTCCATCCATTTACTTATACCTCTCAGTCCCTTTCAACTCTTCCTCAGCCCAGCTCCCTCCTCCTTCTTCTGTTGTTGTCAGACAAGGCGGACTCTGTCTGACTGCACTTGTGTGAATATGTGCGTGTCTATGTGTGCGTTTGCAACTGTTGATATCTGTGTGCGTGACAGCGCTCTGTACGTGTGTGAGTGTGTGTGAGTGAGTGGGAGAGAGCCTTGGGGGCAGCCCTCCTTTGTCCTCCCAACCATCTCCCAGAGATGGATGTGTCTTCAGGGAATTGGCCCCCGAAGAAAAGCGCCTCCAACTCGCTCATATTAAATTCTGCTGAGCAAATACAACCTACCAGCATGCCCCCCCCCACACACACTCTTTTTTCTCTCTCTTTTGAAAGAAGCTCATTTAGTTTGTGCGCTCTTGAGTGGGAGACAGAGAAGAAGGAGAGCACCAGTGTGAAAAAAAAAGTTAGCCCTGCTTCTCTCACAGATTCACTTTATGAAACAGCTCATGGAAGCCAATATATGTCATGGCATGGCTCGGATATCTTTAGAAACCATTTTTAGGCTCCTTTTGTTGACACATTCGGATGGCACGCTATTCTCGTTGAGCTTTTTCTGCCACTGGCCTCTGCATGCTCTTTTTCCTTCTTGTCCTGTTTGAAGCCACTGTCTGGCATAGGGTCGTTAAAATGTGCGCTTGCCCTAACTTACTCGTCCTTGGAGGACAATAACAGCCCAAAGGACAAGGTTCCTTCTTTTATTCTCTTTCCTAATGCATCCACTTGCCTCTCCCTAATTTCCCCCTCCCCACTCCTCCCCCAGGCTTAAGGCTCAGCACCTGTGTGCCCCTCCCCCTCCACACTAAACTTTTTTTTCACCCCACCCCCGGCTCCCCTCCCTTTGGCAGAATGCCTGATGCACTGACACAATCACAGCTCTTTGCGTGAGAGGGAGTGCCTTTCTCTCCGCGCCTCAGTGATTTGTGTGCGAAGAGATACACATGCATGTGTTCTCCGTGCAGTAAAGTCAGATTAAAAAAAAAGAAAAAGAAACAACCAGAGTTTTTGCAGAATAACAGCCAGGTTTGTGAACTCAGCTCTACTTCCAATCGCCTCTTACCCTTCCTCGACTACTCATCCGCTCCCCACTCCTCGTCTTCCCTTGCTACTGCCCTCGCTTCAACTCCAGACTGACTTTGCAATTCATTTTGATGCGACTTTACTAGTGAAGGGAGATTTTAAAAGCCTCGCACCTGCTCTCTAGTAAATGCCGCTATAAACATAGCTGGGGATGTAAAACTTTTATTTCCACATCCCCATGCCCACAGATTGCGAAGCCTCCATCCTCCCCCATGCATCTCTGCTCCTTTAAGTCTTTGTCACTGCTCTGCCCAATTGAAACCTTGAGCCAACGCACAGGCTTGCAAACCCCCCCCCCAAAAAAAAAACACTCTGCCTTCTCTTCGAGGCACCAATAGCTACATGGCACTGCCCCAAACATATGGTTTTAATACCCCTTCCTCACTCACTCTTGTTTTTGATCCACTTGTTTTGCATTTCTGTTTCAGTGCACATGTGTACGTTCACACGCAGTAACTCCACACCACGCCATTTCTTAACGGAAACATAACTTCTAGGCAATCGTGTCACAGAAATGTGATGTATTTGCACTCCGCATGCATTCCCCTCCTCGCAGCATGTGGCACTGATTGCACTATTTTTTATCCCAATATCAACGAAGCAGTCCTTCAAGGTCAGGCAGTAATGTATCACTCGCTGCCTCGGGCTCATCTACTGTTTCCACTGCACGTCCTCCCTCTGGCAGTAGGAAATTTGCATGGTTTTCATTATCAAAAAAATGTTGCCAAAGACCAATCATTCTTATAGTAGTGACCAGAGTGCTGCATTTAAGTTTGCATACATAAAATCAGAAACATATATTGATAGGAAGATGCTTTAGGTACAGTTTCCACTCTTTAATCTTGCACCAGCGTGAGATTCCTAAATATGATCTTTGATAACTGAAACATAGATAACATAAACAAAGCGAGACTTTGATGAACTTGATTTCTTAAATGTAACGGTGTTGCATCAGACAGAACGCGCTGATGAGAGCTGATGGGGGGGGGGAGTGTTTTTTTAGTTGGTGTGTTTGTGTGATCAGTGCTTCAGAAGCTGTGTAATCTTCAAACAACCAACCGTGACCACAAGTTGCGGCTAATCCCCATCATGTGACCATGGAGCAGTTTGAGTGAAACACGAATGGATGAAGACCGGTAATTAAAGAAGCGGATCCCCTCCACCAAAAGAAGCCAGGATGAGATGGCGGTCCTTGAGTCATGCTGGCTGCTTTTATCTAACTCTCTAATTAGGCAGAAGAAGAGCAAATGAAGAAAGAAAAAAAAAAGAGCCAAAATAAAATGCTTTGTTTTCCAAAAAACAAAAAACTCAGACATGGATATCCATCTTCATCTGGTTGCAATAAACGTACAGCGTAGTAGATTGTGTCTGACATGAACAACAATTACACAGTGTGTTTAGTTCTCTAGCTGAGGAAAGTTTTCACACAAAGACTCAGCGGGCTCTGCCAAATGCTCTCAGCTGGCTAGTTTCCAATGAGAAACTCTGTATGCCAGATACAGTCATACAGCACAGCACATAGCATCCAGTGCACTCTCATAATGCATCACCTGGATGCTGGGCAGTGGCCAGCAAAAGCTCCCCTCTGTGACAGAGGATTAAGAGTTTAAATCACCTCCTTATTATCAAAAGTCCTAATGAGACTGTGATTACTGGCTGGCACTAAAGGCCCTCAACTCTCTGTATGTGTGTAAGTGTACTGCGATTCACATGTGAATATATCTCAACACCTTTATGTCCAAATTAGTGGTTGTGTAAGTGCATGTGTGTGACTGTTTCTGTTTTTTTTAATGCATCTGCAACCTTCCTAAGAAAGGTCAAACAATAAAAATGGCACCAGAAAAACAATAAAAAGCCTATGAGAAAGGAAAGTTTTTAAAGCAGTGGAAGAAGACAAGTCAAGAGATTTATCTGCAGTGTTCGAGTACTAACTTTGTTCTAGCTGTGTAATCTTCTTGGACCTTATGTCTACAAAAGCAGTAAATCATTTAAATTTATTACTGAAGACCTGTTGGAAATTAGTTTGCCATTTCTTCCAATGCATGAATAAAAACCCAAATGCTTTCTGTAGAAATCCATGTATTGTGGAATATTAAAATATCTCGCAAAACCTGGAACCAGTATGATCCAGTCACTAAAAACAAACATGATGAACAAGTCAGGTGTGGTAGTTCTATCTTTAGGTCTTGGTCAAACTGCACTAGAAGCCCACTGGTGACCCTTGGTGACCTCCACTTGTGTGTATTCCCAACCAGTTCACAAGTGACAGCATGAGTTTGCTGGCTACCAACAGGTAAAATCGGGTGCAAAGAGGATGCTGAACCTTGGGATTGCTTTGGTTGTTAGCATCCTGCAACCAACACATTTAAAAAAGGCTTAATTTTAACTTTGAAGGTAAACTGTTTCTGTTTGTGCATATTTCACACACACATTTCATTATAACTTGGAAAGTAATTTGCAAGTGTTTGCAGACAAGTTTGCATCTTCCATGCAAACCACAAATGAGTGTCTCAATCTGCTAGTGACCAAAGCAATTGCAGGGTTTCTGGAGCACAACCTTATACATCTTTGTGACCGATTTCACCTACCGACTGACAGCAAAATCTTGCTGACTGGTCATAGAATACACTATGACCAGTCGGCAAGTGATTACTAGGGGTTCACTGACCAGTCTCTGGCTTGCATGAATGGGTCTTTAGCAATCAACTCCACAGGAACTGGCAGCAACCACTTGCAGCTGATTGGGGGATACACATTTTCCCCTCAGCTGGTTGTCAGCAGGTCTCTAAGGCCTATGTGCTTGAAGCCTTACTCTTAGGACACTGTGGTCTACATGAGCAAACAAGTTGTTAATGTGAGAAGAATTATTATTTAGTTTAGTGTTACACTGCTGATTTGCTTGATGGGTTGCCAGTGTGGTCACATTATAAATGGCAGCTGCCATTAGAGCTTCTAGCTCTCTCTAGCTCTCCTGATGCTGAGGTGTCTACTCACCTGATTTGCATAGCTGTTGCAGGTAAGAGTCTCGTTTATGCATCCGCTGGTTACAGTGGTTACATTGTTGCGGCTCATGGTCTTGTAGAAGTTCACTGTGGATTTTTATACTCTTGGAAGCCACAGATTCACATATTGTTGGCATACTGGTTCTTTTGCGCTGTTGGTTAATTTTATTGTTCATCTCCCATCATTTGGTTTGTGTCCTTGAAAACAATCCTTTACCATTTTCCTAACGGTCTGGGCACCAGCTAGCTTTATAGTCAGCTTTTTGCTTCAGTCACAGCGGGCTTCCATTTAATTGGTGACCCTAAATGTTTTCTTAGACTTGGTGTAAGGAGACAGACTGTAAGAAACACAGAGACTAAATACACATGAGGGATGATCAGGGGAAGTGGCCACACATGGGAACACAGCTGACACACATGAACTTAACGACAGGACAGAAGGAGTGAAACTGAATACACTGACCGTGAATACAGACTTTCAAAGTAAAACAGGAAACATGGAGATTAGACAAGACACATGAACCGGGGAGACGTAGTACAGGGGAGATGACATAACCGACAGCATGGACTTGACAATATAAGACACGCAGACATAAACACACGAAGGGCAAGGGAGACTTAATACACGGGTAATATGTACAAATGGCTGGACTGCCTTAGTGACCCTAAACAAAGAATAAACATCAAAATAGGCTAAAACACAAAACACTGGGTCGCACGACCCAGGACCATGACAGGAGGCTCCTTTTTACAGCTGCAGATCACCAGTGTGTTTCAGCAGTAGGGTTAACAACAGAAAAAGTGTATTTGATGAGTTTCCTTTTGTTCGGGACATATTAATAACTTGTGTCTTATCTCATTCAGAAGCCGAGACGCTAAAGTGGTTGGGTACCTTTGGTGGTGGGTTCCCGTTCCTGATTTCTGGGGTTTTAGGTGCATATTTGTCACACTTACATGCTTCAGATCATTAAATAACTTTAAAGTTTGACAAAGATAACCTGAGTAAGAGTAACTTGAGACAAGCCTTTTTGGTCAGCAGTGGTTTTCTCCTTGTAACTTAACCATGGATGCCATTTATGCCCCATCTCTTTCTTATTTTTGAATCATGAACACTGAACTTAACTGAGGCAAGTGAGGCCTTCAGTTTTTGTTAGATGTTGTTCTGGTGTTTTTTGGGACCTCCTGGGTGGGTTGTTGATACGCTCTTGGAGTTATGAAGGAGTAAGTGTTCGCCACTGTTCCAAGTTCTCTCCATTTGTGGTTAATAGGTCTCAGCGGGGTTCACTAGAGTCCCAGAGTCTTAAAATTGACGTTGTAACCCTTTGCAGACTGACTAAATGTCAATGATTTTGTTTCTCAGCTGTTTTTTTTTAAGATCGTGGTCTGATGTGTTGAGATCATTCAGCCTACTTCACTTTGTCAGACAGGCTTTTTAAGTGATATCTTGATTCAACACGTCTGGCAGTAAATAAATATCAAAATCATTGAAAAACTGCATTTTATATTTACTTTGTTTGTCATTGACTAAGATTAAAACATGTTTGATGATCTGAAACCTTGATCTGTAACAAAAATATAAAAAAACTAAGAAATCAAGATGGAAAAAATACTTCTCACAGCACTGCACTTCTGTGTGCTGTGGTTATTTATTCACTCTTGTCTGAGCTGCACCTAAATGTGAATGTGTGTAGGAGGTGAAATGCAAGTGTGAATCGGGTGGTTCTTTGGACTGCTCTTCTCTTGGCAACCCCTACGCTCACTGGTAGGCCACAGCTCTGAGCTGATGTTTAAAAGCATATGTGTGAATGGACTAACAGCTCTTTTATTTGGTGTTTTTAATCATTTTCAATAAAACAACTCCTTAATGATCTGAACCGCATCTCTGTGAAGCAGTAAGACTTGAATGCCTTCTTGGTGATTGGTACAGTTTTGAAGTAAATATTCCCTGAGTACAATTCCCAGTTTTCCGTTGTTGGGTTTTCCTTTTTAACATTAAAGCTTTCAAGTTCTTGGTCACCACCACCATTGTGTGTTATGCAGTGTTGCAAAGGTTATTTAAAAAAAGTATTCGACTACAGTTTGCAGAATACAGGGCCCAAAATGTGGCTTGTAACATATTCTGTTAAGTTACTCAATGTGAGTAATGTATTCTGAATACTTTGGATTACTGAATATATTGTCATGCTTTTTGCAACTTCATGAATGTACTATTGCTACGTCATTTATTACAATTACTGAAGGCCACTTGCCACCGAGCTAACATTGTTAGCTAGCGTTAGCTGAGGTTAGTTCATAGTTCATTATTTGCAGCTAGCAGGTTGTTAATGCTATCCATCAAGTCTAAGGCTACGTTCACACTGCAGGTCTTAATGCTCAATTCTGATTTTTTGATCAAATCCGATTTTTTTTGTCTGCTTGTTCACACTACAAATAAAATGCGACAGCAAACGCGCTCTAGCGTGAACCCTCAAAGTGGCCGCATGCACAAAAGAAGACGTCACACACAACGCGCTCTGTTTAGACCCAGAACAACAGTATTGTTTGACTGATGGTCCTTAATATAAAGACTTGTTTCAAACTTTACGTTTTCCAATTTTGCTTTAAGTTATTTAGTTATTTACATATGGCCTAATAATGATCCTTATTGCTGTTTTAGAGGAGCGGCGCTTCAAAGGATAGTTGCCGATTTCTGTCAGAATCTGCAGATTATACAGTACAAATAAAATGTTAAAGTTTCTCCAACGTTGTCTTCCCAACATCCACACTGGATGGCCAGGAAGCGTTCGCGATGTCTTCTCAGGCGCTTCTCCGGCGCTGATAAAGTGACCCAGGTCGCTTTATATGTATCGGATTTGTGCTGTTCTCACTGTCATACCATGATCGGATATGAGTCGCATAGGGACAGAAAAGTTGGACTTGATGCGCTTTTGCCTGCAGTGTCAACGTAGCCTAACAGTCTGCAATCTATTTACCAACCTCAGCTAACACTAGCTAACAATGTTAGCTCGGTGGCAAGTAGCCTTCAGTAATAGTAATAAATCACTAAATACTGAAAATACTTAAGTGGCACATAACCTAGGTAGCTACCCAAACTAAAACAAGGTAGTAGCAGTAGGCTAATGTTAGTTTTAAAAAAAGAACTCACTTCCAGATGTTTGTTTAGGTTGGAGGTGGAGTCTTTTGACGCTGAGAGCAGCTTGTTTGCTGGTA
The DNA here is from genome assembly GCF_041146795.1 of Maylandia zebra. NCBI lineage: Eukaryota > Metazoa > Chordata > Actinopteri > Cichliformes > Cichlidae > Maylandia > Maylandia zebra. Next base: position 30,921,937 of record NC_135185.1, read on the forward strand.
AACAGAGTTTGCATTGGACGGTCAGATTTCTCCCATCCCTTTCTTCTTTGAATGTGAAGTGGTATTGGAATTTCCAAGTAAGAAATGCACTCCTGCTCGTGCACTGCTGGCTCTGTTGTGATGGCTTCAGGTCCTTTGTGTAACTGACGCCACTAACATTAACATGACGCTTACATTAGAGCCTCTAATTTCGTGTTTTGTTTGGGTTTCCAGCAATATGTGGAATTACCAAAATTAGAGAGGGGATAGCTTAACATATGAAACTGGAAAAGACCGCTGTGTAATCTGTTTATTTCAACAAAGTAACTGTATTCTAATTATCCCCTTTTTAAATGGTAACTGTAACAGAATACAGTTACTCATATTTTGTATTTTAAATACATAACGCCGGTACATGTATTCAGTTATTCCCCAACACTGGTGTTAAGTTGACTTTGTCCCCCTCTTGCGCCACACTAAGTTGGTGTGCTCATGAATATATGTCAATAACTCATGATACTTTCCTCAATTCTTGAGATAGAGTTGATTTACAGATTCCTGTTAAATTTGGGTTAGGATTAGGCAGGCAGTATTGGAGCCAAGGCATTCAGGGGGGGTGGGAAAGCGAAAGCCGTATGGACGTTGCATATTTTTGGACTGTGGGAGGAAGCCAGAGTACCCACGCTGCCACAAGCAGACCATGCAGACTCCACTAGACGTGCCCCAGCTGCCCGTCAGGCTCGGACCTTTCTTGCACAGAGGTGACAGTGCTAGCCACTGTACCGCCCTAGTTCTCCACAATAATTGCTAATTACACCTTTAAATGATCAGATACTTGCTGCACATTCAATTTCTCTGTGTGCAGAAAACTTCACGAAAGTTGTAATCTCTGTCACGTTAACAGGATGAACCTACTCCATGAGGCCTGATTTAAATCTTGCACACTGTCATTATTTATGCCAGTTTCTAATGTGTGTGTGTGTGTGTGCAGAGGTTTGACCACTCGTGCCAACTGTGAACAGTACTTGCTCATTAGCACTATTTTCATGTGACTAAGCTGTACCGCAAGGACCACACCCCCCCTCCCCCCCGTCCCACTCCACACACATACACCACACACCACACACACTTTCAGACAGTTGCATACAAAATCCCACGTGCACACACAGACACACACATACACGCACACAAACACCACATGACCAGATGAAGAGGAACCATTGTTCAGCATCACAGGACCTCTTGACACAGACACACACAATTCTCCTTCTGCACAGCCTTTCGTGGAACCACCAGAGTCAGCCTTGTTTTAATATTCTGTGGGTTACATGCTTCCACTGACACACACAAACACACAAACCCTCTGTGAACGTGTCTTCAACTATGAGCTTCTGTGTGCATGTATGTTTCTGGCACAACAGCAGTCAGCGTTTTGTGACACGAATTCATCCAGACTTGTGAAACGCAGAGAGAAACCCCTCTGCTTGCTTGTTGGCTCGTGAGCTTCGGCGTGATAGAGCTGTCAGTTTGCAGCAGGCAGAGACACTGGCAGGCCATCAACCCGTTGAGCCTAAAGCGGGTGAGGTCAAACAGCTGACCTCCAAGTCTTGACGTCTGGAGGGGACATGGATTGCAAGAGTCAAGAGTTCACAGGGGTGGAGGCATTTGACCAGATTTTAAACTCTGTTCTCGTTTCTGCATAGACCAGTCACAAGACAAACATAGTCAACTATGATTTATGAGCTAAGGGCCTTTTTTAATTTGAATTTTTTACTACAGATAATGTGACAGTTTTGGTTAGCTTTTGATCTGACTTCCACCTTTTTTATTTTCTGCATGTGAACTGAAACTACCTCAAGGATGACTAATTCGTTTACTCTTATATTTATGACAATGATTATTGTCATTTCATGCTATTGGTAGGTTATGTATTTATTGTTGACTCTCACCCCTGCAGTGCCTGCTACTATACTGAATCACTTAAATGGCTGACAGTCTGAAAGGCTTTTTAAATGAATCCATTTTGCATTATTTTATGGATAAGTAAAGTTTAATAATCATTACTAAATGAAATCAAATAGATTTTTTTAGCTTCTTTTCAGCTTCTTGTAGTGTGTTTGATACATTATGCTGACACTAAACATTTTGTTAAGAAGATTTTTGATTCTGGTCATTCAGAACCGAATAACAATATTCGACTCAAGGCCATATCTCCAGTGCACAGTAGCAGCTCTGTGCAGCCAGTTGTGCATCTCAACGCAAACTCTAGAAATCAGTTTGGTCACGATAACTGCACAACTGCTCTTACTGAAACCCCGCCAGCTGCCGTATTTGTCGTACAGAGTGAACGCAAACATGCACAGCTGTGAGAGTTGTGTGTAAAACCACAGATACTCGAGGGAAATGCACCTGTGACTGAGTAAGATTATCAACCCCCCTGTGCAAGTGTCTAAGCCTGACCCGAGAACCACATCCCCTCACCATACACATTCGTACACCCAAAACCAACACATCACCCTGTCTCCCCCATTCCCCACTGTTAAGTACTTAGCAGACAAAGCAGAAACAAAAAAGCTCTAACTTTAACTAAACGTTCTAGCTTAACAAATATGCAGAAGACAATTGTACCACTTATTACAGTTGACAATCTTTGGGGACAGCACTGCTGTTCCTGTTTTCACTGAAGTGCACAGCCGAGTGTCACAATATCGCCTCATTCCATGTGAAAACAAACAAGTGCCACACTGTCACTTCCCCTCTTGAACCATGAACCCCTGCTGGCATCCTGTGTCAGAGTGATAAGCAATCCCCTGATACCTCTCAGGCCCTCTGTGAACAAAAGAACCACAGGAAGAGGTCAGGCATAATTTCTTGGCAGGCTTATGCCTGCCAAGAAATTATGGCGTTCCATATGTTTCAGGTTGAGCCTAAGTCAAAACAAATCCCCTGACCGCACAGTGCTATCATATACAATTAGAAGAAATACAACTCATTTATGGATGGACTGGTGTTTTTTCCGCTTAGGTAATAATGATATACATGCACTTTGTTAAATATTGTAAGCTTGATCATCAGTCATCAGTACTCTCAAAGACCTGCTATTTACTTTGTTTGTTGTGAAATCTCACACAAGCTAAATTTGCAAGGCACAGGATTCTTGTGAGATTACAAGGGAATCCACTTTTATCTTCAGTCCACCTTCAAGCAGTCTGCAGTTGGTTTACACTAAATCTAGCTCCTCAATAAACTCCTGGCCTAAATGGCTGAAGCTATGGGTGTCTCACACATGCTTCGTCTTGTCTGACAAGTTAGCGTAGTATAGCATAAAAAATATTTTAATATTGCATTGTTAATCACTGATCACATTATGTTGGGCTGCTATAAACAGTAGCTGCCATCCCTGACTCGCTCACCTGTTGCTGTACACACATGCAACTCACCTTTACACACTCACTCACTCAAACCAGGGGTGCATAAATAATCACGGCACAGGGAAGGTCCCACTACCAAGGCACACAGTCACCTCCACTTTAGGCTTTCAGCTTTAGAATACAAAGGAACACAAGTTATTAATGTATGCAAAACAAATATCAAATACACCCTCTGTGGTTAACCATGCTGCAGAAACACAGTGGGGTTCTGCAGCTTCCAGTGGTGTAACGCAAAAACGAAAATTTACAGATGAAACAATCATTCAGAAACCAAATGTACAAACACAAAACAAATTAAATCTCCAGCTTAGAGCAGATAACTAAAAGCTCTGTGAGGTTGTCAGACACACAAACTGCTCTAATAAAATAATTTAATACATCAAATGAACATTAACAGGAAACTTAAAAAGCCAGAGCAATGCACAAAGATCAAACGTTCTGGGTCACTGCAAAAATCCAAGACGGCTGTGCCGACTCTCAAACTAATATTACTGCCCAGCCGGCTGAAATGAAACCAAAGAATGAACCAAAGAGGGCAGCAGGTAAAGCAAAGCAAAAACAACAAAGCAGAGAAAACAAAGTAAAATGTAAATGTAGCCCGTAAAAACACTATAAAGGTATCAGCTGCTCACCCAGGCCCGGGATTTCTGATGAAACGCCGTCATGTGATTCTCTATAGGAGGCTTCTGCAGCTAATCGATGGAAGACTTCAGAGGAAATGATCTACAGGTGATCTCTGTAACAGCTAGGGAAGTCAGGTGACCAAAGGCCCGGATTCGTGCGGCAACAGGTGAAGGAGTGAGGCTCAGATGGCAGCTACTATTTCTAGTAGCCCAATATAATCAGATTGGCCACTAACTGGTGATCAACAGTGCAATATTAAAATATTCCTTCTGTTACAGTTGCTAGCTACACTAACTCCTTCTAAGGCTCCTCAGCCTTTGCTCTTCTGCACTTCGCCTGTCCTGTGGTTCATTGATGTGGTTTTCCAAAGAGTTTCCAAGGATGACTTAGGTTCTGAGTAACAAACCACCCAGATTTTCAGGTTGTACAAGCTGTATCTTTATCCAACTGTAATGCATCTTATGACAAGTAATTCATCATTTTAATTAGTCTAACCCCCTCTCAAAACATGCTAGGTAAGCTCGTGGGCGTCAAAGTCACAAATCAAAGGGGCTGAGACACCACTGTCGCTGTCTCTAAAATTTCAGAGTGCAGTGTTGTGGGTCAAGCTTACAGTCATCAAAAGCCCCATGCTGGTGTGACAGCATGGCTTATGCTCTCGAGGTGGTTTTTTTGGGCTTGCAGGTACTGTTTGTTTTCATATGTGCATGGGTTTTGAGACTTCTTAGCAGCTGAGGTCAAAGGCAGCTGTCTCACCTCTAAGGCCACTATTAGTTGATGGATTCTGCTTTATGGTTAGGGTTTGTTTAGGCTCCTCTTTGGAAAGTCAGAGGGGATGGGTTTAATGCCTTCCAGGGTCAACCAGAGCCTGGCTCACATTCACTTAACTCTTGTGAGGCCAGCTCAGGGTCCAGTGGGAAAAGAAAAACTTGGGTCTCAGAATAAAGCATTGTTAGCTGTGGTGGTGACATTGTGGTCATGTCATGAAAAGTTCCCTTTTCTTCAAAAGAATCAGATCATCTGCTTTGGTCACATTTATTTATTTTACTTGACTGCAAAAAGAAATAAACCAAACCAAACCAAACTGAAAGAAAAGAGGGTTAAACAGTGCTTGTTGCTATATAAATGAAAGTTCACTGTTGCTTTTATCACGTTGGCTTGTCTTGCAATGAATGTAGCAGTCTTTATTTGCAGAGAAAGAGCAGTGGGATGTGGTGGTAATACCAAGTGATCAGGTTGGTGCTACAGTAAAAAAGCCAAACGACAGCCTGTTAAACATTAATCTGACCTGGTGCTAGGAAAAACACCCCCAGCTGCGTCTGCCGTCTATAAGTATTCCTTTCTCATTCAGGACTGATACTGTATCATAAATCACCAAGAGCTGATTAATAAAAGTCAGAGCAAATGAAGGGCAACGCAAAACAGCTGTTTGTGCCTGCCTGAATCCATCCTTGATGGCTTATGAATCTCAAGGAGCCAGTTTCTGTTTTTGGTTTGGGTATAAAATCTGAAATGAAGCCCTGTCCAGAGTCCCAGTGCCAACAGAAATAAGACAGATGTTGGATACTGAGTATCCTGGCAGATCAGCTGAGTGATGGTCCAAACATAGGCTCTGTGGAAAAAAACAACTGTACATGTTGAAAGGGTGGAAGGGAAAAGGAGAGCTGTATTTTTAACTTAACGGCTGTCTCACAATTACCAGGGTCAGCTCATTACAGTGAAGGCAGAACATTTAGAGCCGCATATACAATCTTAAGTTTGACAATAAATCTGCAGGATTCAGCTGATTTTCAGTGGCTCTTAAAAAGTCTAGCACCATGTGTCAATATCAATGTTTGAGTTTGACCTGAGAAACACCAGCTGATGAAGATCCATTTCTCCTGTGACTAATATAAAGATATAAAAGCAACGTCATCATTTACTTGAGCTGTGTTTCTGATTGGTTTTCAGGTTTAAGTCAAATACTTTTCTTCTATTTTTATTCTCCCTTAAAAAGTCTGGGGCTGTTTTCCACCTTCATGGCAGTTGATTGGAGGTGAACTTTGGCCTGTGTGACAAATAATATGGTTCGCTGAGCTCAGCTGAACTGAGAAACTGTCCTAGATGATGAATTTTGTGCTGCACTGCATTGAAATGTGCTTAAAAGAAGGAGAGGATTCACTTCATATAATACTGTTACTGTGTACTTGTCGCGTCAGAGCTGCTCTGGCACGTTATTCTCTCCCCAAAAACACTACTGTTGTGTTTTATGAGGGTTTTCTCTGAGATTTTGTGGCTTTTTTCTGTTTCCGTTGTATTTTTTGTCCTTTCTGTTTGTTGGCATCTTCTTAAGATGCAGTATGTTTGACCTCTCAGGGCCAGCTTGCTTTTGGCTTTTGTGGTCCAAAAACCAGTGGGTAATGTTACATTGCCTAAGGAGCCATCTATGGGTAATGAGCACTGATAGACTGAACAGTTATAAAATATAGAGATGGCTGGTAAACATGAAGCCAATGCGAAAGTGCTTTAAATTAGGCGACCGTGGCTCAGGGGGTTGGGAATCGCATCTGTAACCAGAAGGTCGCCGGTTTGATCCCCGGGCTCTCTGTCCTGGTCGTTGTGTCCTTGGGCAAGACACTTCACCTATCGCCTACTGGTGTTGGCCAGAGGGGCCGATGGCGCGATATAGCAGCCTGGCTTCTGTCAGTCTGCCCCAGGGCAGCTGTGGCTACAACCGTAGCTGCCTCCACCAGTGTGTGGATGTGAGAGTGAATGAATAGTGGCATTGTAAAGCGCTTTGGGTGCCTTGAAAAGCGCTATATACATCCAATCCATTATTATTATTTATTAAATTTACATTCTGTGAAGGCCACCAGGTGGCGATAGCTGTGGTTACAAAAAAGACTTCCAGTCGTAACCTCTGTAAATACTTTCCTGCTAAGCTCAGTCACTCGTTTTAGGTCATATTGAATAACAAGGTATCGACTAAGGTATTATCAAGGAGTTGTTAGCCAATGGGTGAGTGATTTAACAGTCAGACCCGCCTCTTCTCATCACATTCGGCTATTTTTGCAATCACGGTTTCAAAACTTGACTTCACAAGCCAGCTACGTCCATTTTTTTCTTCCAACTGTCCCTGCTCTTGAGTTTAGAGGAAGTACAGTCAGCAAATCACTTTCTCTTATAAATAGTCTTACCAATATTGAATCAAGATTCAAAGCTGCACAACTACTGCTAAATAAACTTTCATAGGATTTTTTTTATCAGCAAAAACATTATAATTCAATAGAGATGAAATAATTTTTCAAATTATCATCACTTACGGTCTGATGATTGTGGCGGGTTCCACATGTCTTCTGTTTTTCTGTTCCCTCTTTTTATCACAAATACGTGTTTTCTATGAAGCAATATAACATCACTTCTGACTTGTGAAAATGTTGGTATCTTTTAAAGTCTGGATGAATCACAGACAAAAGAGACGAGAAGAGATGAAAGGCTAAATTGCATTGGAGATCTCTCTTTAGAACATCAAACAGAGTGTTTTTTTCCCGCCAGTCAGCAGGGCTCCGGGGGGACGTAGTTGTAATTTCCTGGCAAAGAGGGGCTGGACATGTGGGCACTACTCGGCCGACATCAAAGACACCAGAGCTCAAGAACACTGACTATACAGATGCACTCTTTCTGTCTCTTTTTGTGACATCTTTCTACTCGTATCTGTCTCATTTTTCCCTCTTTCTTATATCGTTGTTACCCCCCTCCTTTTCTTTTTCAATTTGCTGACATTTCCAGTTAAATTGCAAGATCTGGCACTTTTGTGCCAGCACTGACAGCAGCCTCTATAAGCAAATGAAGGTGCGGAATGGAAAATAAGACAGAAAGTGAGATAAACTGAAATGAGTTTCAGTGTAGTGAAACTATTGGTACGGGTTTCTTTTTTCAAGTCAAGGTTTCTTTTGCCATTTCACTTTCTTTTTGCTGAAGCTGTGTCTTTTGTAGGTTTATTTTCCTGTCATTGTAAACCATATAGAGGCTCTTACTAAGTCAAGTGATGACATTTTGTTTTGAATATAGGCTTTAAGACAACTTTGACCTCACTGTGAGTCACTCAGTCAGTCGAGATAGCAAAATGTGTTGCTATAACAACAAGTCGTATCTATGCTGGACTTGTCAACATACTGTATTTGGTTAAGGGTCATGGGCAATCGCTTTTGAGTGGATGGTTAATCACTGTCATCGTGAAACAAATTAGCTCTGACTATATATGTGTTGACTAATACTTTTGTTTATTGCTATAAATAATGATGACATGTGACCTATACAGACTTAATGGTTTTTAGCGTGGTTCCTTGTTATATATTCATTATCTTATATATTTATTATCATCTTAGTCAAACAATTTTCTAGCATTATAGCAGCTACTGCAGGTGGAGTTTTACCTGATGTTATGTGGCTTTATAAGCTGGTCTATTCAAGAGGCTAACTTTAATAATAGGGAGTACTTGCTGTTTTGAAAGCGTCAGCCACAGTCATCCGGTATGTATTTCCATGCCTCGGACCTTTTCTGTGCAGGCAATGGGAGTCAGTCTCGTAGACAGTGTAAAACATGGAAGTAGCTTGTGGGCTGGGAAAATGAAACCAATGCAAAAGTGTCATAAACCTATCTGAAGGCCACTGGATGGCAGTAGCTATGGTTGCAAAAAGACTTCTAGTCCTATATAAGTCTATGGCAGCACTGCTTTCTGTTTTGACCTCTGTAAACACTTTTCTGCTCAGTTTATGCGATCAGTCACTCCCTTTGGGTCACACTGAATAAAACACGAAGCCTATTTTGTAAAACTTGGTCATGTTATGTGTCAGAAAGGAAGATATCTGTTCACATGTGGTTTAATGTTAGATCCTTCCTTTGTCAGCAAATGCGCTTTCTGCAGCCAGGATAGCAAGGCTAAAAAAAAAAGAATTAATCTAAAAGGCTTCAAATTGGGACTTCCCCCAACTGAAGGTGAAAACATTGAGGTTAACTTTAAAGTTGCTAAGAAAACGTTCAGTGAAACTGTGGTTGGGCCTAAATGAAGCAGCCAAGTTGGCCCCATCAGTGGAGGGCCCACTGCCCTCCACAACCAAAGAAGCAAGTTATTATTTCTGCTTTGCCTGCATTTTTATGATTTTTTTCAACAAAGGGAAGACAAATTTGTTTGTTCTTATTCTAAGCAGATACATCCCCAAAGTGTGCCTTTCCTGAGAAAAGCTCTCTGAGCTCTGCTTGCATTAATTAATCTCTCAGCACTCATCTGGGAGTGGGACTAAAACAATTGCAACAAACAGAGGGAGAGTAGAGTTACTGGCAAGAAGTGGTGAAAGGAGGAAAAGGGGGAAATCTTCAGGGAGACAGAGAATTATAGAGGAAGAAGACAACAACGCGTGTGTGTGCGAATGCATTAAACACAGCATTAGCAAGCAAAATATGAAAAAGCTTTTTTTTAGTTAAGCTGTGCTGTGGTGGTTACTTTTCATTTCACTTTAGATCCTTTCTGTGTGTATGCATGTACATATTCCTGTATGATTATAAATTATTTATGAATGACTAAAGAAAGAAAAAAGCCTGACCATCAGACACCTTGTTAATCAAGCTAGCTAGCCAGTGCTAGTATTAGCTGATACATCACTTTTCTTTTCTAAATACAACCACATCTGACTTTTTAAAAAAGCTATATAAATGGTACTGATGACCAAAATGCCAAATCTATAACACAGGGGTGGGGAACTCCAGGCCTCAAGTGCTGGTGTCCTGCAGGTTTTAGATCTCACCCTGGGTCAACACACCTGAATCAAATGATTAGTTCATTACCAGGCCTCTGGAGAACTTCAAGACATGTTGAGGAGCAAATTTAGCCATTTAAATCAGCTGTGTTGGATCAAGGACACATCTAAAACCTGCAGACCTCCGGCCTTTGAGGCTTGGAGTTCCCCCACCCCTGCTATATAATATGAAATTCAAAAAACTAAATGAGTGACATCACAGTAGACACAGTCATCTTTCACAATTTTGAGTCTAATGTGACGTTTTCCTTCCAATCAATTGTCATGCACTATATGCAAGTTTCATTTCCTACTGTGGTTTAGAAATAGAAATAACCCCCCCCCCCACCCCTCCCAAAAAACCCCATCACACCTACACTTATGGCAGCAAGGAAAAAGCAGAGAAGAAGAAATTGCAAAGTTTACAGTATATATGGTTTGATTCTTGTTTAACATAACATAATTTGTCTTATATTGCATGCTAATCACTGGTGTACAGTGAGAGATAAGAATACTGCTGGAGTCATTATGTATCATTATGTGTCATACTGTTGGTGCAAAGTACTAGTGAACATGATATATCAAGTAGGTGGAGTCATTAAATATTTGCTGATGTGTTATTTGCTGTGATTATCAGTGATCTATAATAAATCATGCGATATGCACTGAAATCCATGTGGCTCCTGCTCCTGTGGTAACTACAACAGCATTATCTGAAGTGAAACACAAACATTTCATACGTGGCTTACTAATAGTGACAGCATTTATCATCACCAAGTGATAGCTAGAATGGCCGAATGACTCAAGAGGAACTAAACATGCCATTTGCTCAACTGTCACAAGTGCTGTGCCAGAAATTAACCACTATGTCTTCGCTGTAGAAAACTGTTAAAACAAACTAACATTTGAACACAGAATTGGCAGAACATCTGCACAAAATCAAATTTCTTTTCCACTGAAGCTGCAGATTTCCAACATTACAGGCCCCTAACTGAGGATAAATATAAACAGTTTACAATGTGATGCACTTACACACGTCTAGTCTTGGAAGCTTTGGCCTAAGGCTTCTTTAGGAACATATATCAGAGCTAAGCTCGTTTAATGTTTGCAGGCATATTACAGGATAATTACAGCATACAGTTTTGTCTGCAGGCGGAGGACGTCAAAGGCCACTGAAACTGTTAATCTTGCAACAGCCTGCTCGAAGATAAGTGGACAAAAATCTGCCCCGTGTATCTTCCTGTGTTTTTCTGTGTGTGTGTTATGATGTGTAAAGCAACAAGTTGGCCACTGCATTTGTACACACAAACATGGCCTCAGGCACTATGAACCAAGCAAGGCTGTAATTTAGGGGAGCAGTCTGGGAGGGAGGCGGCCTCTTGGCCTGACTTGCCTCAGGTAACAGCTAAGCCCATAGATCTGAGTCAAGCAGCTCTGACTGGAGAGGACGGCTAATTTGCTCTGAGCCAGGAAGGCTCGTTTGCACTGGGGAGGGGGGAGGCTTGAGCTGTGGAAGCAGCTGGGCTTGTCAACAGATTAATGCATCAACCTGAGTGACAGGTTAGGACGCACCTCGTGTCTGCTCACTCCACCACTCTCTGAACACTGTGTTTGGAGAAAGTGCTGCATCTTTAACTCTTCTTTAGCTTCCCCTATCCTTCGAGGCATCCCTTCAACCACCTCCGTCTCCAAGAAACTGCTATGAGGCCAGGTGGCAGTATTGCTGTAACCTTGTTTAAGGGGTTCAGAGTAGAATTTTCCATTGGCACACTTCTGATGCTGATCGCCTATCAGCGTCACATGAGTCAGTCGCCCCGCTAATGCTGCCCAGATGAGGCGAAGAGAGGGTGAACAGAGGAGAAGGGGCGTCTAAAAAAGATGTGAGTAGAGAAACATGAGCAGCGCAAAGGAAACTGCATCGCTCCAGGTGCGAGAAGAGGGGAAAAAAACGCACTCACACCCGCCCCCACCCCTTTCCCTCGTTCTCTTCATCCTCTCTTTCCCCCCAGGCTGCGATGAAGCAGGTGACCTGCAGAATCACAGCTTGGAGAAGTGCTTGTTTAAAGAAACTAGGTTCCAGTCATAGTGGTCAGACCAGGTCACTGCTGCCAACGGATGTCTTTGATGTGTCCATCTTCAAGGAGATTTAAAAAGCAGAGTGTGTTGGCTCAGGGTACAGAGTGTGTGTGTGTGTGTGTGTGTGTGTGTGTGTGTGTGTGTGTGTGCGTGCGTGCGTGCGTGCGTGCGTGCGTGCGTGCGTGCGTGCGTGCGTGCGTGTGTGTGTGTGTGTGTGTGTGTGTGTGTGTGTGTGTGGTAGAGAAAGCTAGAACATGGGTCAAATGCTCGCTTTGAAGAAGTGTTTGCATTCTGTCCAAGGACGACATAAAAGCAAAAGAGACAAATTAGATTGAGTGAGCATGGACTGCAGTTTAGTTAGGTGTGTTTGTAGTATTCTTAGTCATTTTTGCTTTCAGGCTTTGCCATGGCAATTTTGTACTTCAACTGACCATAGGGAAACAAAGAGCATTTCAGCGTGGGGGCTGTACTATTATTTATTTATTTTTTACAGAACAGTCTTTCATCAGTTTTGCCGTGCTTGAAGAATCGCTGCAGCATAGAGATAGCACATCTGTATGTGATTGTTGCAAAGTTATTCATCATTGTATGGCTGCTCTAACACAATGTGTCTAATGGCACTTGGACACAAATACGAGTAAGCCAAGTCAGTGCCAGCAGCCTTATGAAACAATATCTCTCAGCATTTATGCAGTGTGCCAACCCCACTGCCTTTTTTGCACACTCGTGCGAGCACACACACACACACTCACATTGAAACTTAATGTTTCCAGCGGCTGCTGTGTGGATGCTGTGCTTTGTTCTGAGTGCTCTGACAGTGAGTGGAGGTCTCAGAAGGCGCATGCCGAAGTTGAAAGCTCAACACGCTCTCTGAAGTGGCTGCCTTTTATGTTGCACATTGTGCTGGAGCTGGAGGAGGCAGTCCAAAAGACAGCTTATTTCAAATGCAGCGGGTGCTAGTCACACACCAATCTGTGAGGAGACGTGTGTGTGTTTGTACCTTCGTTATAGGTGGCTACCTTTGAAAAGTGAAGGATTTCCGAGTATCTTTCTCGCTAACTAAAATAATGGTTCTCAGAAGCAGGTTGTAGGCAGTGCAGCGCAATACAGTTACAGCTTATTAAAATCTGGATCAATGCCTCAGGCTGCTTCCCTCCCTGCTGAGGTCAGGGTACATGTCAGGACATGATTCTAGCTATATTACTGCTCACTGTACTGAAAGATTTAATTACTCCAGTGTGTGTGCATACTCCATCTGTGTCTGCTGAGTCATTTTGTGGTTACCACCTCTGTCATTTAATAGCCCCCTTTGTAATGGCTCTCAATATTAGATGCTTATTATGTTAATTGTGCTCAAATGGTGACAAGCTGTTTTAAGCCAAGCTTTTAGGGACAATAAAACATCACAGCAGCAATATAAATACCAGGACAAAAATATGAGAAAGTAGTCCAGAGCTTAAATATGGCAGTTATATATAACTGCTAAATAATACTCTAAAGTCAATCCAAATGCAAAGGCTGTCTGTGTTCACAAGTGTTGGGCTAAACAGTGTCTCTACCCATTTGTATTTTCACAGCTTGAAGATATTTAACTGGCCCTTTGTTCAAAAATGGCTTATTGCCCAACTATGGACATTTTAGGCCAGTATCTCTAACTTTTGACACAAGCAGCAACCCTTTCCCGGTGACTTGCCCTTACCTCAGCTCACTTCTTCTGTCATCGTCTCTTTGTTCATCTGACGCTCCAGCAGCACTCCCAAAGAATGTTTTTGGAGTCGGGGGGAATTCACTTTTAAAAGAGTTGTGATGGGGAAAACACGCCAAGAAAAGACAGGAAGCGTAAGTTTTACAAGCTAGCTCATTAGGATATAAAACAATCGTCCAGCCTCCTTAGAGATTAGTCTGGATGACAGAGTCATCTCCTGTGACTATTCAGATAGCTTTAGGGACTGGAGAGAAGCCAGGAGGAAGAAAGGCAGACTAGACATGAAAGAGTTATGTATTGTATATGAGGAAGCAGTAGCCTGAAGGCTAGGAAAACAAGGCTGTGACCACAAGTTCAAGTGTCACTTCTCTTGCTCTGTAACTACAGCAAAGCACATCAGCCCCAAAGTTAGTGGTCAATAAAACAGTGGCTGCATTGATTGGGTTATCTCACTATTGTGACTTGCAATAACTGTTTTGCCACTTGGGGGCAGCAGAAACAAAATGCAACCACAAAAATGACATATTATCTCTTTCTGCTAGTAGCAAGTTCCCTGTTTCAGGCATGCTAACACAGAAGCATATATAAAAAAACCCCCCCAAAAAAACAAACCCAAAATGGTACGTATAAGCTCAATATCTTGTTCAATACATTGTGCAGCTCTTGAGTAGATAACGGGGCTGAGGGGGTAGAGTAGCTTGTCTGCAGGTTGCACGGTTAGCAGTCTGAGCTCCATTTGTTGTCTGTTGGGATTTTGATATTTTCAGAATGATAGCTTCTGACTTTTTTTGGTTTTAAGCTGGAGGTGTTTAAAAAGTTGCCACAGGGGTAACTGGCTTGTGGCGGCCAAAAGTTCATAGCAACGTCGCTTTTTGATTCTTCCATGTCGGCTCTTCCTGTCAAGCGTTGGATTGTTCACCCACTAATAGGGAACGTGAGCTGGGTTTAGACCGTTGTGAGACGGGTTAGTTTTACCCTACTGATGATGTGCTGTTGCAATAGAAACTCTGCTCAGTACAAGAGGAACAGCAGGTTCAGCCATTTGATGTATGTGCTCGGCTGAGGAGCCGATGATGTGAAACTGCCACCCCCGCGATTATGACTGGTGTGTCAGAATCTTGCCTAGACACACTGTCGATCTTTGGTTGGCTTGGGTGGTCCAGTAAAGAAGACAGATCTGCTCTTTTTCCAAATCTAAACGTTGCTTTATTGAGCAGCTTGTGATAATGACTTGATGGCTTGTCAGAAGGACGGTGCTTGAACCCCCTTGTTCATAAGAAGAACATCTGTTCGGAGTTCTCCAGTGAAGTGAAGGACAGCAGCTAACGATCATGTCATGTGGTTTCATCATTTCTCAGTGCATGAGAGCACAACTTGCAGAAACGTAGACAGCCCGTGGATGAAGGAATTCAAGTATATCAAACATGTATAAATATCGTCAAACAGAGTTTTGATACCACGAAATTCCTCCCTCAAATCTCTGCCACTGCTGCTGCCTTACTCTCCTCATTTACGATACATGTGCCCTAATCTTAAGTGCTCTAATCAAAACCTAATGTGAATCGCATGATAAGATGGTCAGCAGAGTTGTGTGGTTTTCACAGACAGTGGCGCCAGTGTGGGATAATGGCTTCTTATGTGATTCACATAGATCTGTGTACTACTACCATTACACTTAAGCGGTGACTCCTTAAATCATCCCGTGTGACTAATTGGATTTGAAAGGTTGTAAAGTGCGTCAAAGTTAATTTGACCGATGTGTTTCATTCTACGTACCAAAGCTTGAAACTCTAACGCCACCAAAGCGATGAAGACCCTGCTGTTTTGCCTGGGTAATCGAAGAGGACGTTTGCCGGTGACAGAACTGATTTATCATGTGCAATTTGACTTTATATTATTCTTTCTTTCTTATTAGCCTGAACCAAACAAATTCAAATTAAGACGGCAAAACCCCCTGATGATTCACTCTTTGATGTGGCGTTGTTATCTAAAATACAGCTGGGATTTAGAATACAGCCATAGAGTCTCTGCAGTGTTTTATAAGCAGGATAATGTAAAGGGGCCTAGTCTAGATAAGAAGTTCTTTTTAGATGTTGTTGCCTCAGGAGCTGAGACCTCAGGGCAAGCCAGGAGATATTAGATGATCTGGGTCTGGAGCCTGGAGTCTTCAAGCCAGCTGTTCACACAAAACCTCCTCGCACAGCGGAGTCGGCTGGTGAGGGCACACAGGGGCAATAAAGTTAGGTCAGGTGCAGGCAGCGTGCGAGCACTATGACTTCAGTCTGTGTGCGAGTGTGTGTGCGTGCACGCGGGAGTGTATAGAACGTTTTGCATGGGATGTTTACATTGAGTTAACAAAGCCGACTCCCTTCATTGTGCGCCGTCTCATCCTGCCCTGCTCCCGTGCAGACTGTTTCTTGTGCCTTTTACTGCAAAATCCGATGCACTGATATCTGTAACTACAGCAAAGCACATCAGCCCCAAAGTTAGTGGTCAATAAAACAGTGGCTGCATTGATTGGCCACCAGTGCGTCTTTTCCAGCTGGAGGCTGAACACAGACGCCAAACGACGCGTGCAAGGCCGCAAATCGCAACTGCTTTCATTTCAGTCACAGCGTGCCATCAACCTGCCTCATGGAGCCTGTCGTTTAGGCCAGAAAATTAACCGAAATTCAGAGAAGGCTTTGTCAAACTGAAATTAATTGGTAAAGCTTCACTGCGATTAAACGTTTATTGAGTGAGACTGTGAGAATTTGGGCCAAGACAGGAAAGCAGGAAAAAAAAACAAAAAAAACCCAAGAAGTTGTTGACTAACTCTGGCTTTGAAGTATAAAAAGCCAATAAATCTGATGAATGCACTGAGTGTGAGTAAGTGTGTCTAAGATGGGAGAGAAGAAAGACAGTGGTGATAAGAGGACAAGTTATGAGTAGGTTTCATAATGCTGTCTGTTCCTCCTCCACAGAGAGCTCATTCAGACAAGAAGAGGGCATGGCAGGATATCCTGACCAGGCACGGCATCCAGCAATACGCTGCCACAAACTGTGCAGAATATCCTAATCACAACTTACAGCGGTTAAAACTGTTAGCCGCGCAGGGTTGATGACATCGATCAGAAAACAGTCTCAAAGTTGTGAGAAAATGAGAGCAAAATCCAAAAAGCTCACTTAAAAAACTCCAAACAACCAGCAGCTCAACTGGTGCACGGCCCCTTTAAGAAATAAAGTGGATGAGCCCCCCTGAGGGCAGAGACTGGAGCTTTGTTTAAAAACTGCACGCTCCAATCTGCTGCAAGATGCTGACATCAGCAGAAGCTGAGTTTGGGGGGTCAGGTGGGGTCGAGGCTGCCACTCACCCGCTGTGAAATCAAAACAGCCTGGGCAGACCCTGCAGGCTCCAGAGGAGGAAGAAGAGAAGAAGGGAAGGAGAAAAAATCAACCAGATGAACACTTTCTAAACAGATTTTACACACAGGATTTTTCCTGCCTGGAAAATGATGAAAAGAAAGGAGGTTAAACAAAAATGGATGTTGTCTAAGCTCCTGCAGCAAATGACTTACACATTAAACTTACCAATACCCAGTCTCATTGATTGTGATGTTTAAATTAAAGGTATCCGAACAACATTTCAGTCAAACTTTGGGCGATTATTTAACTAAAACGCGCAAATGATTAAATCCGTGCAATTATTTCAAAAGGCACAGAGTGACACAGTACAGATTTCATTGAGAGACACAGTGAAATTCAAATACTACACTTCCCTCCCGAGCCCTGAGTCAGTCAGTCAGCAGGATGTATCCCTGCTGTGGTGACAAATCCTTTCAGCAATCGTGACCCTGAGTGGAACACTGTGACCTGACACTCATGAAATAACCAGAAACAGACCGCAGGTGTTGTTCAGGAAAGGTCTGTATCGCTGCAAATCTGAGCAAGCTCCAAAAATGCCTTTACAACCTCCTGGTTTTCAGCCAGGCTGCTATGCTACTCCTACTACAAAACATTTTGCAGCACACTTTCCTGTTTTAAAATTTTCACTGTAGGACCTCTTAAACTTGCAAATAAAGATGATTGCTTCTGGATCGTAAGTCTGTGGTGTTTCTGTGAAGTAAGGGGGGTAAGGCAGGCTGAATCAGGATAAGCACTGCTGATTAGAAACCACCAGCCATTTCCCCTCACATTATAGATTCACAGAGCAAAGTGTCACAACAAACAAGTTATCTTCGTAATTGAGACTTGGAAGCCGACCTCAGGTCAGCGCCTCAGTGGTGTCAAAAAAAAGAGAGACGCAACCACAAAACTTCAATCCATGACAGAGGGGGAAACGTCTCTCTTGAAGATCCACAAGAAAGATGTCTGCTGCGAGTTTAACTAGGTCGCACTTTGCCTTTGCGTGCAGCTTGCACACACACACACGCATATTCAGGAACGCTGTCACAACTTTTTTGGCCACAGAGGTTTTTTTTTTTGTTGCAGCACCACCTTGTTCAACCGCTATCTGTCTGGCTGCTGAACTTTTAACAACCTTTCCTTTTTTCTTTCAACAAGACCCATATGAAAAAGATATATATAAATCTTATAAAGTTTGTATCTGTCTTGTGTGAAACTTGTATGAAAAGCATACAAGAGTGAAAACAGATATAAGACCCCTTGAAGAATTATATATTGAAACTTGTATGTTTTGGATACTTCCTAAAACAACATATGAAAGTAATGAGAAAGTGGCCACTTTCATGAGTAATCACACTTTTCCATATGGGGAGCAGCATGAGAATTTCTTTAGTCTTTCTGTTCTTGAACCATTAGAGGTTGTATTTTACACTCACCTGTACACAATGGAGGGCGATTAAGTGACACAAAGTGAAAGAAAATCCACTTGTGGCTGCTCTGCAATCGCTATAATTCACAGGGAAGAAAGGCTTACTGCATTAAGAAACGCAAGCCCGAGACTCAAAGCTAATGTTCGCTGCGTGTTTATTTAAAAATTTGCCCCTCTCTTTGGCCTACTGTAAACTTCCAAGTGCCACTTTGAACTAATTGCCTTTAACAGTACTGATAATGGTGGTGAGTTTGCAACAATCAGTCAAAGCTTGGTAGTGTCAGGGCAGAAAACTGGACCCCATCCAGGCTATATTGGGCTCGTTCACACGGCTGCTTTTCCTACACCCACCCCTTTCAGACACTTAGGAGCAAGCAGTGTTGACTTTGCTGATTTCTGGGTAATCATGTTGTGTTTAAAATCCCAAACAGCTGTCTTTTTGCCACTTTTCTAGGGAGAATAACAACGTGCCACTGGTGAAATTCATCATGCCAAACTGCTTTGAATACAATTCTTCCTGAACAGTAGCCAAATGACACATAAGTACTGCTACGGGGTGGCTGTTGTGTGGTCACAGGTGTGCACTAATGGGGTGTTTTGCAGCAGGTTTGATTGTGACTCAGACAATCAGGAGTAAAGACAAGAGCTAGCCGTTTGATAATAAATGTAAATAACAGCCACTAGGTGAGGTTTTGTGTGGCGGGTAGCTGTCTGGTGGAACAGAAAGACAAGAAAAGGTGGGGGTGAGGGGAGGGGGTGTAATCTGTGGGATAGGAATAAATTGGACAGCCAGGCATACAAGCAGGCATACAAACAAGGGCCAGTACATATAAACACACAAGATCACATACACAAAACCACGCTGTGATTCATGCAAACAGAGTCAGTCTCCAGCAGGGATCTGTCCTCAACAGAAGGCCTCAGGGGAAACCAGACAGAATATTTAAGACAGGCCTTCCTAATCCCTTTAGTTAGATGGAAATCACACACACATGCATGCAGACATATGCGCGTGCGCGCACCCACACACACGCGCATGCACTATATTTAGGCAAAGAAAACAGGATATCACCAAATTTGTTTGCTTGCTTACATCTGTGTTTGTTTTTCTGCGTGTGCATTGTTATCCTTATTTTTCAGTTCCACTTCAGAATTTCCAAAACACTTTTGCATTTCAGAATGCGGGAGCAGGTTGGGGCTCCAACATCTTGCAATGTCACTGCAGCCATTTGTCAAATTATAGCTTTTTTATAGCCTGTTTGATGTGTTGACCTTATCATCCTTTTTTTTATAGTATTAGCAGACAGATAAGCACAGTGCTGTCTGGTGTGTGCAGTGTTGTGTGATGGCTTGTGAGGATCAAAACTGAGCTAACTATTACGAGAAGAACCTATGTCCTTGATAAAGGGTGTTTGTTTTCCGTTGATATGGTTGTGTGTGTGTGATGGAGGATGTTGGCAGTGGCAGTGAAAAATACCTCCTGTTGCTGCTTTTATTGTTTGACAGTTTGCGTATGTGTGCTTCAGAGAGTGACAGAACAAAAGGTCACGAGCTGACTTTGTGGTTGCACATGAGTCCCTACAATGTTTCAATCCCACAAGTGAGGCATCGCCAAAAACGCTGATAGCCACCTACACAACACACAAGAGGTAAACACTTTTACTCCCCCTCGGTGCTCTCTCTTTGTCTCTCTCTCTGTCTCGCTCATTCTCCCTTGCCTCGCCTGATGAGAGAGTTGTTATCATTGGCGAAGGGCCTGCTCCTAACTCCCAGTAGAAGCCAGATGATTGTTTTTGCTGCCTGGGGTCCAGACCCTGCCTCTTCAGATCCTGTTACTAGGACTCTGGACCTTTCCACAGGGTTTCTGCCCGTAACTGAACACAGAACAAGGAATCAGAAAGAAACTGCATCCCTGACCAAGTAGTCCAACCACTGCAAAAATAAATGTGCTGCAAGTCAAAGCTAACTATTTTAAATTTATCATATATTGCATCAGTAGTTTATTGTTGTGCATTTTTAAGATAAGGAAGAGTTCTTCTGGTGCAGTTGGTTGAAGTGAAGCTTATTTTGAATCAGCTGTAAACTAATGATTGTTTGATTATAGAATAATCTGGTGATTATTTTCTCCAGTTATCAGTTGTTTATAGTACTCGTGAAGTGTTTAGATGCTTCCCATTGCTCACATTGGACATATTTTTACACTAAAAGTTTACCTCTTCATTTGCTTTTAGCTGCTGGGATTAAACAAAGACAGTATATATTTAAATGATGCAGCCGCTCTGATGTGACCTGAGTATTCTGTACACCCACCTTGCTGCTTTGTTTTCACACTGCACGTAACCAGCGAAGGCTGAGAAACTGTGTAACTGCATGCTTGCATTCATGGTAGTGACTTATGAGGGGGTCCTCCCCTTAAGCAAACTCTGCTGTATTGCCATTTTAACATTAATGGGGACCATAATGTATAAACTGAACCTTGTGATCTCTAAAATAAGAAGGGTCTTCATTTTTTCGACCTCAAAGATATGGACGAAATTGCTGGGCCACACCTCTTAAACTTAATCGGACATCAGGTGTTTTCAGTCCCATTGCCACAGTTGCATAAAATGAAGTACCATAAAATGCAGTCTCTCTCTTTGTGTAAGAATGGGTCATTCTAAAGGGCTAACTCATTTCGAGCGTGGGACTGTAATTGGATGCCACCAATGGGACAAGGCTGTGAAATTGCTTCCCTCCTACTTATTCCATGATCAACTGTAAGTCTAAATCTTTAGAACCACAGCAGCACCAAACATCAAGTAGGCAACCATGTAAAGTTACAACCACGTAAAGTATATGCAAAACACTCAGTTACTGCAGAGTTCGTGACCTCCTCTGGCATTGACATCAGCACAACAAGTGTGCGCTGGGAGTTTCATGGCATGGGTTTCCATAGGGTTAGGGGTTAATGAATCAGTCTCCACTGAAGTCATCATTATTTGACCTTAAGGGGAATGTGTTTTGGATAGCAAGACTGAAATAAGCATAAATTCGCAGTACACCTTTGAGTCACATTTTTGAAGCAGTACACTCACTCATAGTGGAGCTTGGTTTTTTTGGGTTACATTATGACTGTGCAAGTTTTACTTCTAAGAACTTCTCCCACCTCTGGAGAATAGAGCCACTAAATTGTGCACGGTAACACTGCGGTGCTAATTCAGTAAGCGTTATCATCTGTTTGCTTTAATCTTTTCATTTATGAAATCAAGCTTGCAGCAAATTGCAGTTTACTACAAGCACATGCACAGATATACACACACACCTGTCACACGCCACATGTGTGTGTATTTTTAGCGGCCGGACTGTGCAGCTGTTTGCCATTACTCATATCAGCGTGCACTCCTTCACTCCCTCTCTGACCCAATGTTATTCTTTGTAAGCCGCTGGTGTTACAGTCACTGTATCACTGGGTTGGCCTAACCCTGGCATAGCTGTTTTTCCTACTGCAGTGGCTGGGGCAGCTAATTTGAAATAGTTGTCTAGCTTAATCATTTTCCACTAGCGTTGTTCTTGAGATTATTTCAGCTTTAACTGCGCAGGCTGAAAAGTTACAGAGGGCCTGTTGGCGACTTCTTCGTTGCTTTCTGCTTTGGTGTTTACAGACATTGTCAGAATGAAACTAGTAAGTCAAGAAAACTCGTGTTGTGTATGTCTGACTGCACGTGTGTTTTCTGAGTAGGTGGGTGGACTTTATGGTTTGGCAGAAAAAGATTAACTAGCAGAAGAAAACACACAACCATGCATATGTTCCGGTGCAGAGGTAGACTTGTGAACAAATGCATAGAATCTACAGTCTTCTTTCCCCAGCGCCGAGATTCAAGACAGAGAGGTGAGGGTGAAAACGAATGCTGTGTGTAGCTGTGAAAACATGCTTGGCAAGTGACAGAGTCTCCTAATTGACCCAAACATCGCATCAGAGATCAAGTCAAGGTCGTTTCATCCCAAAAGGCAGAAAAAGAGCTTTATTACCCTTAATTAAGATGGCATTAATGACTTCCCCCTGGGCCTGGACATAAACATCCAGTTAGTGTTTTACAGAGTGCAATTATCCCGGTGGCGTGATTACCTCAGACCGGAGCCTCCACTGCTTCCTCTAGCAGTAATAGCTGGCCAGGAAGACATCAGCTTGTTTAGTTTAACTCTGCAAATCAGGCTGAGACACACCAGAGGATAAAAATGAGAAAAAAAGAGAAGAAAAAAAGTGCAGGCGGAGAAAGAAAGGGGAAGGGGTGACTGTAATCCCACTAAGCGAGTGCTCTGATTAAATATAGAGGAGAAAGCTTTAGGCAAAAGGTCAGCGTTCATGGTAAAGCAGTTATTGTGCCACAAACCCTGCCGATCTGAGTATTGACCTGTTAACCAGGAGTGAATCGAATCTACACTCAAATGATCGGGGTTTGGTATAGTATGGACAAACAGCATGCTGTGGGCATTGAGGAGACCCAAATTCAAATAAACAGCATTGTGTAATCTGTATCATGTTTGTCAGCGATAATCAAAATTACAAAAAGACCTAAGCAGAACTAGCTGGTTGTTTTTCATCTTTTGCTAATTGACTCAAATTGATCTTGGACTCAATCCCTACGTGTACATTCTTCTCTCTCCTGAAGACCATGTAACGTTATCTAACAAAGCTGCAGTACTAATGAATGACTTGTGCACTTTCTAAACTGAGCGTTGGCTTGAACTACAAAGGCTGTCATAACACTCTTGCGCATCATCCTGTCAATACAATCGACCTAGGGGTCTTGCAGACAGTTAGCAGGGTTGCACTGGAAAGTCTTGTTTGGTTGGCAGGGCCAAACTGGCTCCAATACCACTTCTGATTTCTTGAATTACACGAATAAAAAGAAATGCAACCTATTTATAAGCACACAAAATCTCTGTTGGCGTCTCAAATTACAGACAAATTAGCAATCTGCACCACTGTGGGTGTAAACAATCCTCGCAAATGACTGTTTTGGAAGGAGCTATTGGTTTTTAGAAAAACTGGTTTTGAAACGCGACGTACGGTACAGGAGGTACATGTTGGCTTCTTACTTCGATAAGTGAGCCATCACAGCTTAAGCATGTAATTGAACTCTGGCTGACACATCCTAACAAGGCCTCTGGGTGTTTTGGGATAGCGGTTGAGTTATGGACCTTCTAGTATAAGGATGTTTCTAGCGCCACAGCTGATAACGAAGCTGACTGCGGGGAGTCAGATAGACATTGGTCGTGGCTGACTGAAAGTGACCGGGGGAAGGGCATCTATCTAAGCTGTCCAGATGAAGTGCCACTTTGAGGGGGATTTCCAAGCATGGTTTACCCAGAGGTCAAGTCATTAACCCTTTATTGATAATTGGTACAAGTTTGGCCCTCAGGCATTGACACTGTGCCAAACAGTAATGTACTTTTGATAAACAGACTTACTGCTGTGGATAAAGTGGATAAAGTCATCCGTGTGTCACATGTAAATATCCATGAGTGCTTATGAACCATACTCCAAAAGTTTAGCAGCATAGCAAATTAAATATTTTAATCTTCAGTTATACAAAAACGACGTGTTAAACCTTTTTTAAAACCATAGGCTATGCTAATACTAATGTGGATTCTCTGTGGTGATTATTGCATTAATTCAGACACAAACCTCCTTGTCCCATGCAGCAACATGAGCATGACTTGGCTCTGTAGACAGTGGGGAATTGGTGCAAGCCATTGTAACATGCCTAAACCTCATGGGCGTGATTGAAAGCATGAGGTTTCGGGGTGTGAGAACCACGTGAGGAAAGCTGTTGAGAGGACAAAAACAGAAAGAGAGAGTCAGAGAAAAAGGGAGACGAGGTCTCTTGTCTCTTACTCTCAGAGCCTCAGCTGCCGCAAGCTTTCATTGTTCGGACACTGCAGCATGACTCTGAATTGATAGAGCCGCTGGTAAACACTGCTGTGCGACGGTCTATGCCACAAACATTGCAGTCCTCTGCTTAGGCTGCCAACGCAAATAAGCAAGCAAAACGAGTCTGCTGAGAAAGAAAAACAGGGAAGAAACGCTGGAAGATGTGACGAGACAGTTAAGTTTTTCCAGCTGACCTGGGTTACTTTAAAAAAATGAACTAAATCTTAATTTCACATGTATTGTTCTAAGGAGCTCTTGTTTAAACATGAACCTGCGTTGAATGCTTGAGATAATAACTTAACAAAATCTTGCCTTTCAAACTCCTTTATTAGATCAAACCCCACAAAGCCAGAAGCCCCGAGCTCGCTCAGTGCTTCCAGTGTTTCCCGTTAACTTAATTTACCTTCTCATTAATAGCTACTTTTTTTCTCCCCCTTGCTCATATTTTCTCCTAAAAAGCTGCACCAGTTGCCCTCATTTCCAAACAACTCCACTGACATGAGAAACCAATCCATGTGTCGAGCTGTGGGAGCAGAGTTTATTACAAAGCAGATGACCCGAGGGGGTCACTGAGGGTGAAGGAGGGGTTTTAGGCTATGAGGGTATTTCAGTCTTGTTCCCTATTTGTGATTTCTAATGTTCTAAGGGGTTTGTGAGAGCAGGGGATTGCCAACTTCCCTTCCCCCATTGTCCAAATGCACCCCTGGGGAAAACTCCAAGCTACGCTAGGCTGGAACTGGTAAGATGCTGTCCAGACTCTCGCTCTCTTAAACTCATAAAAAAAAAGAAAGCCATCATGCGAAGCAATGGCTTGCAACGAAACATCACTGGAACAACACAGACATACAGGTTTCTGTGTGATTTAGCTAGGAAATTGGGGCAGGGATAGCTCAGTAGGTAAAGTGGTCGCCCCATGATCGGAAGGTTGGCGGTTCGAATCCACTTAACGGCTACCCTGAGGTACCCCTGAGCAAGGTACCGTCCCTACACACTGCTCCCCGGGCGCCTGCTTAGTGGGCTGCCCACTGCTTCACTGAGTGAATGGGTCAAATGCAGAGAAAAACAAGTAATTTCCCCATGGGGATCAATAAAGTATCCATTATTATTATTATTATTATTAAATTCACTGCCAAGTTTAATTGCTGTGAGCCCGAAGACAAGAAAGAGAGATAAAGAGACACAGACAGATTTAAAGAGACAGAGTGAGACTGATTGCCCGCTCACTCTCTCTCTGTATTTGTGATAAGTTCAAGAGTTCAAGATTGTATCTGGATAGTTTGTCTTGTGCTGTTAACCACTCGACGCCACTCTGCCAACCAGCGCTGGTTTGGGGTGACTGACCATGATATGTACATCATAAAACCTCGGCAGTATGGGATGGTTCAGCCTGAGTTCATGGCGGGAGTCTGAGAGGAATAGCGAGCGAGCAGAAAGTAGGGCCAGCTGCAGTGCACCGAACTCAACTGCTGCACATTGATCTGATTTCTTTAATTGAAATAATTAGCGAATAGTATACACTGTAGAATAGAATTCAACTTTATTGTCATTGCACATGCACAGGTACAGGGCAACGAAATGCAGTTTGCATCCATCCAGAGGTGCTTTAGTGATATAGATATATTACAATATATCCATCCATCCATCCATCCATCCATTCGCTACCGCTTATCCTTTTCAGGGTCGCGGGGGGCGCTGGAGCCTATCCCAGCTGTCATAGGGCGAGAGGCGGGGTACACCCTGGACAGGTCGCCAGTCTGTCGCAGGGCCAACACACAGGGACAGACAACCATTCACACTCACATTCACTCGCACATTCACACCTAGTGGCAATTTGAATTATCCAATTAACCTATCCCCACAAGCTGCATGTCTTTGGACGGTGGGAGGAAGCCGGAGTACCTGGAGAGAACCCACGCAAACACGGGGAGAACATGCAAACTCCACACAGAAAGACCCCGGCCTGATGGTGGAATTGAACTCAGGACCTTCGTGCTGTGCGGCAACAGTGCTAACCACCGTGCACCGTGCTGCCCTATTACAATATATATTAGTAATAATATAGATATGTGAGTATATTACAGAAATGGGTCTATTATGGTATGTTATAATGTACACGGTATGAAGTATGTTGTGAATATTCTATAACTATAAGTATGTACAGGCTGTAGTGAGTACAAGCTATGTACAGGCTATGAACAGGATATAAATATGAAAAACTATACAGAATATGAAATAAATAACTTTACAGAATCTGGGATATACAGCTATACAGAAATGGGAACTATGCAAGTTGTAAACAGTTGTAGGGTTAAAAATTATCGTATGTACAGAATGATTATTTACACAGAGCTATACAGTAGTGCAGTTAAGATAAGTGAGATATAATTCCTACAGAGGCTATATAAAGTGCTGGTGGTTGTGAGTGGTGGTTCAGTCCATGTTATTATTGTGTGTTTGAGGGTACAGTTGTCCATTGTGGGTGTGTGTATGTTCAGTCCATGTTTTAACGTGGGTCAGATGTCAGAAGGCAGAGTTCAGGAGTCTGACAGCTGTGGGGAAGAAGCTGTTCCGGTACCTGGTGGTCTTAGTCCGGAGGCTCCTGTGGCGCCTCCCAGAGGGCAGGAGGGTGAAGAGTCCATGTGATGGGTGACTGGGGTCTTTGATGATTTTCCCAGCCCTTTTCAGACACCGCTTCCTGTAGATGTCTTTTATGGCAGGAAGTGGTGCTCCGGCGATGCGCTGGGCAGTTTTCACGACCCTCTGCAACGCCTTCCGGTCCGAGGCAGAGCAGTTCCCGTACCAGACTGTTATACAGTTGGTCAGGATGCTCTCGATGGTGCAACGATAGAAGTTCACCAGGATGTCTGAGGACAGGTGGTTCTTCCTCAGAGTCCTCAAGAAGAAGAGGCGCTGGTGAGCCTTCTTGACCAGCTTGGAGCAGTTGGTCGTCCAGGTGAGATCCTCGGAGATGTGGACTCCCAGGAACTTGAAGCTGCTCACACGCTCCACAGCCGTCCCCTTAATGTGGATGGGTGGATGTGGGTCAGCATTCCTCCTGTAGTCCACGATGAGCTCCTTGGTCTTCTCAGTGTTAAGCAGCAGGTTGTTTCTGTCGCACCACTCAGCCAGACGATCCACCTCCTCCCTGTAGGCGGCCTCATCGTTGTCACTGATGAGGCCAATCACCGTGGTGTCATCTGCAAACTTAATGATGGTGTTGGAACCATCAGCAGGTCTGCAGTCGTGGGTGAAGAGGGAGTAGAGGAAAGGGCTCATCACACAGCCTTGTGGTACACCGGTGTTCATCGTGATGGTAGATGAGCAGCGGTTATCCAGCTGGACATGTTGGGGGCGGTTGGTCAGGAAGTCCAGTAACCATTTGCAGATGAGGGAACTGATACCCAGGTCTGTCAGTTTCCTGATGAGTTGTGAGGGAAGGATTGTATTGAACGCTGAACTGAAGTCTTTAAACAGCATTCTGGCGTAGGTGTTGTTGTTGTCCAGGTGTGAGAGGACAGAGTGCAGTGCGATGGAGACTGCATCCTCTGTGCTCCTGTTCTGGCGGTATGCGAATTGGTGGGGGTCCAGGGTGGGGGGAGACAGGATTTGAAGTGTGCTAGGACCAGCTGCTCTAAGCACTTAGTGATGATGGGGGTGAGTGCTACTGGGCGGTAGTCATTGAGGCAAGATGGGTTGGAGTTTTTGGGTATCGGGACGGTGGAGGTGGATTTGAAGCAGGCCGGTACCACAGCGTGGGCCAAGGACAGATTGAATATGTCTGTGAGCACTCCTGCAAGCTCCCCAGAACACGCTCTGAGAACACGCCCGGGGATGCCATCAGGGCCTGCAGCCTTGTGGACATTGATCCTGCTCAGCACCGCTCCTACATTGGTGGGGGAGAGAGTCAGAGAGTTGGTGGTCTGGCGTCACGTCTGGCGTCACGTCTGCTTTGGTTGTGGTTGTGGGGTTCCCTCGCTCAAAACGAGCATAAAAGTTGTTGAGCTCGTTGAGGAAGGAGACATCAGAGGATGCGGGGGAGGGTTTGGTGGTCCTGTAGTCTGTGATGGTCTGGAGTCCTTGCCACATGCGTCGGGGGTTGGAGTTGGAGAAGTGTTCTTCTACCTTCTTTTTGTAATGGTGTTTGGCTTTTTTGATGCCCTTCTTTAGATTAGCCCTGGCTGTGCTGTAGGCGTGTGCATCTCCTGACCTAAAGGCAGTGTTGCGGGCCTTCAGGAGGAGACGAATATCCCGGGTCATCCAAGGTTTCTGGTTGGGGTACATGGTGATCCGTTTCTGGGTGGTGACACTGTCTGTGGTTTTGGAGATGTAATCCAGTACAGATGAGGCGTACTGGTCCAGGTCTGTGTGGGTGAACATATTCCAGTCTGTGTTTTTAAATCTGTCCTGGAGCACTGCCTCTGTCCCCTCTGGCCACACTTTAATTGTCCTCACAGCAGGTTTCACAAGTTGGATGAGTGGTGAATACCGAGGTGTGAGGAACAGGGAGAGATGGTCCGATTGTCCAATGTGGGGGAGGGGTGTGGCTTTGTAGGCTCCAGCCAGGTTGGAATACACATGGTCTAAAGTCTTGTCTCCTCTGGTGTGACAGGAGACATGTTGGTGGAATCTGGGGAGGACTGTCTTTAAGTTGGTGTGGTACTACTTCACGGTAACTAGATCACGAGACAAGAAGACTCCACGGTTTTTATTGGCCACTAATGAATCAGCAGATTTACTGGTGCACCTTATATAACACAAACAAGGGGCTATCTGCACCTCCCCACCTAAACATCCTAAAGCAAAGAAAACAAAGATTCCCATTGGACCAATATTGAAAAAAATAGCTCCCATGTGACAATGGCTAAGTCCCAGTTTTTTTTTCCATCCTGTTTGCTTTCCCTATCATTGTAATTACTTCACCACCACTACCCCACCACCACCAAACTACCAAGCGGTAAAGAAACCAAACAAACCCCAGGACCGTAACGCAGGCCATAAAGATAGATACACGAGAAAATGTGTGTGTATGTGTGTGTGTGTGTGTGTAGGAGGGGGATACACTGGTAGATTGGAAAGTGCATGTGTGTAGACAGGGTGTATAAAAATGCATTCATGTGTCTGAAGGGAACATTGCATCTACCCCCTTCCTCCAGCTCTGACCTTGCATGGCCCCCTGCCAGCAACAGTCACAGTCTAATTACTGAAATCTGTGTGCCAGCTAAAGGCATTGTCGAAGTCAGCTTTGTCTGGGAGCCCAGCCACCATTCATCCCTGGGTGCCCTCTATTTACTGAGGTGCAATGGACTCTGCAAGAAATCTGTTTTTGAGGCGAGTGAGAAAGGTTTATGAAATGATAACTTGTGACAATTTTGCATAGCCAGCTCAAATGAAAAGGATTAATGGCTCTGTGTTACTGTACTGCTGTAGTTACAAAGTTGCTAAACGTTGTTAAAAGTAAAAGTCAGCTTAGCATTAATGTGACAGTATCATGCTTTAATAAATGTTTAGTTTTGTAGCTTCTCTAGTCCAACTGAGAGCCCCTGAGGCTGACAGTTAAAGCCTAAGAGGAAGTGTAAAATATAAAATTTTCTCTTCGATAGCAACTTTAGAGGACATTTTTTAATAACTCGGATTTAAAATTTATTAGGACTTTCTCCGTTAGAGCATGACTGCTAACTGACAAATGAATGCACACTTACAAATACAGTGGGGGAAATAGTTGTTGCTGAATTTGCAAGTTTGCTCACAAAGAAATGAACAGTCTCTAATATTTATAGCATTTTCAGTTCAATGAAGAAAGATAGAATATTACGCAAAAACAAAGCTTTACATAAATGTTTTAAATTGACTTGCATGTCACTGAGTCACATAAGTATTTGATCCCCAAGCAAAACATGGCTTAGTCCGGTGGAGTAAGTCAGTAAAATGTTTCTTGTGGTTGGTCATCATGTTTGCACATGTGTCAGGAGGGATTTTGGTCCGCTCCTCTTCACAGAAACACAGAAAATCCTCTAGGTTTCTTGGCTGTCGCTTAGCAACTCAAAATTCAAAACACACACACACAGACTTTCTGAAGGATTGAGGTCTGGAGACTGGCCAGGTCACTCTATGACCTTAACATGCTTCTTCTTTAGACACTCCTTTGTTGCATTGGTGGCATGTTTTGTCATTGTCATGCTGGAAGACTGGAAGGCCCATCTTCAGTGTTCTGGTTGAGGGAGGGAGGTTCTCATTTATACACATAATAAATTGAGATCGGTATTTTAATTGATTGATTTATAACATTCATAGTGTTTGCATAAAGAGTTGACATTGTGCACTACAGCAACTCAGATGTCTATAGGAGTACGTTAGCAACTTTATACGTGAAGCCTCACTGGTAGCATTTTGGCCTCATCCATGTGCAGAACTTTATACAATTTGTTTTTCCTGGATTTTTGGTTGATAATCTGTCTCTCTACGTTAAAATGAAACGATCATAAACAAATTAGAGACTGTTCATTTGTTTGCAAGTGAGCAAACCTACACATTCAGCTGTAGCTGACCTGTCTGCCAGTGTTCATTTGCTCCATTTCTAATCAAGAACTGGGCCTTTTAACTGTGTTTGTGGTGTTGGTGCCTTTTGGAGCATTTTTCATACAATGATCTGACAAATCATGTGACTAAACATGTGGTTAATTACAGACCACCCAAAAAGTCTTTGCTCAATTGTCACTGAAGCTAATTTTAATCATTTGTTTGTGTTTACTTGTTAGCATTACTTTCCAAGTGTTGGATGTGTTTGACACACACTTATGATCTATGGATGTACCTTCCAGCTAAGATTGCTAGCAATAGCTGACAGTCCACCTTTCTCATCCAAATATGGATTGGCCTAGCCCAAAATGCTAACAGTGATGCTTCAAATATAAAGTTACTAACATTATGGTTGCTAATCTATGCTCATATATACATCAGAGTCGCCATAGTCCAATCTTTGGAGTTCACTGTCACCTCTCTCTGCAAATACTATGAATGTTATAAATATTCACCATTAGTGCAACTATTTTTCACCTTTATCAGTACGAGGGTAGGAGGTGAAATCATTTTTCCCTGCCCCAAATCCCTCTGCTGGTAACCAGATTAGAGCAATGTTCCCATATTAAAGCCCAGCAGGGAGTTACAACTTAGATTCCTCTCCTGCTTCTCTATCGTGTCCATGACTGGATTTATTAAGCCCTAATGCTGTTAATCTGCTTGATTTTCACTGTAAGCCTATTAGGGGACATCCTGAAGATAAGATACTTGCAGAAAACGTTGTGGTTTTGAGTATAAGCCAACTTCTGTGGGTTTATTGTACTGACTGTGATCTTGTCAAACGCTGATAAATGTCATAGGTCAGGCTTTGCCAAAAACAATGGCGTTAAGGTCTTTGTTGTCATTCACACAGGAGTTATTTACATCTGTGCTATCTTCTTTGACCTGCTTGCTGTTTCCTCTAGGACGTTTCAAAAACAGTATCGAGACAGTCTCACTGCCAAAATAACCCAGGTTTACATAAACATTTGCCAACAGCAAGAGCAGACTTGCGATTTTCGTACATCGCCCCCATCCTCAAACTTCGAATGTGATAAGCTGGCAGCTACATGCATGCTAAACTCAAGCAATAAGCAGTGTTATAGTGCTCGGCAAGTTGTAATAACACAGTGTGCTGGTGGCTTTCAGAGAGGTCAGGCTACAGTTGAGGGCCCCTGCCTGCTTTTGCCTGGTGCGGTGAATTTCTGCGACCGCACTTCGTCTGCTGCGACCACAAGGCTCACCACCGTCTCTCTCCAGCGGCGCAGCCGTTTGTTAGGCAGAGCCCATCCTCAGCAAACCTCACCACACCACAACACAGCACGCAGTCACTGTGCAGAGTGGCACATAGTGCACGCCGCGAAAGTACACCGCGGTGGCGCTTTCACAAGCTTGCAGCAGTTTCACATCAACCTGCAGTTGCTGTATTGTTAGTGCATGTGTAGTGTCAGGCATGTGGATTAACTTCAGACCACACACTAGTTTCTCTGAACATGAAGGTCATTTCTGGGAAGTTATCTGTAATAGAAGTCGACATAAACATCACGGGGTCACCTCAGCCACATCATGTGCAGTCGGTACGCGACGACTCGCTGCTCTGCGTGAAGCCCAAAGTGAAAGATCAGGGAAGGGAAGGTCACCGCTTGTGGCCTTAATACTGTTTGTTGGTGAACTACTGCGGGGCCCATCAGACGTGACGCAGGCGTGGCAATCTATTTTTATTGTCAGGGATGTACTTTAAATCAGTCTAACTGTTGGGTTGGACAAAGACAAATGTTGCACACAACTGCAAATTATGCTGTTAGTTTGTTTTCCAGCCCACCCCTCATGTCTGTCTGCATTTGAAATTCATTCAGCTGTCTTGGAAGAGAATTATTTATGAGCAAATCTGTTCATTTGGAATGGCTTGTTTTGTTTTTTTCTTCTTTGCTACACTCCCCTGATGCGCCTCTTTTGGGACTGCCTGTCAGACTCTCATCTCATCTAAAGGAGCCAAAACAGCAGAAATAAAAGTTAGCTGTTTTTCAAGACGGGAATATAAAACAGCTTCATTACAGATATTATAATAATCCCTTTACAAAACATCCCACTGTCCCATTTCCCCAAACTTATTAGCGAGCTTCCACGCGTCTGTTGTTTTGTTTATCTTAAACACGGTTTTCATGTCGTCCCGTGGTACGGTGGAGGTGACCACCAGGTTAATGATGAACGGCCAGAAATAAGATGACTGGAATGTTTAGTCCCAGGTGGTTCTCAATTCCAGATGTCTCAGGCTCTCTTTGAGAAGGACGGGTTCAGGAGTTTATCCCCAGTCCTCTGGGCAATCGCATTAGCCAATCGCCATGCAGGGATATCAGCAGTCAGCTAGCTGGTGGCACGGCCATGGCAGCGACAGCTCTGTGTGAAGACACAAAGTGAGCTCATTTATCAGTGTCTGGACTGTCTTAATGATAGAGAGGAAACAAAGAAACAAAAAGACACCAAAAAGGTAATATCATAGCAATAATGAAAAAAGACTTGCTATGCTCACTAGTATTGGCTATTTAAATAAATTATAAGTCACTATATTGAATCTCTTTAAGGTTTCCCAGTGTCTCAAAACATTTGTGATGAGTAATATAAAAAAAGAGCTAGAGATAGAATGACTGCTAGATTTCTTTCTTCTGAACTTTTGACTGATAGATTAGGGTTGGACTGTGAAAGGAAAGGAGCCGGTTGCTGACTTTGTTTATTGCCGTCCAAACTCGGCCCTGTGGCTCATGCCACATGAGCTGGAAGGCTGCCAAACCTGGAGTAAATCAGCACTGTCAGTCAGCAACAACAGCCAGCAAGAGAGGGAGGGGGCCGAGATAGGACGGAGGGAGGGAGGATGTGGGGTTGTTAAGTTTTGTGTGTGCTTGTGGTTCTGATAGACATAGAGATAGTGCATAACATTTGCACGAGAAAAGGAGGGAAAGAGTAGCAGGGTGGGAGGAGGGTGGTGGGGGTGCAAATGAAGAAGTAAGAGAGAGAGAGAGAGAGAGAAGAGGGAGGGAGGACCCGGCGCTCTGTTGTGAAACTCGAGCTCGGAAAAACTGCTCAGAGTTTAAAACTCTACCCAATGTTTTTCCAGTTGTTACTGTTTGGAGGAGGTCCATTGCGTGAGCCGACGCACGCACTCACCGAAGCCTGCAAAACACACACTTGCGCTCGTACACACAATTGTCCCGGAGCCCCACCCCTGGTGCTCTGGTTGTTTTTCTTCCCCGGCCTCATCCTTCTCTCCACACTCCTGTTATCAAGGTAAGGCGTGCTAACAAGACAAGCTGGCTGCCTGACGTCTCTGGTTTCCCGCCAACCTGCTGGGTAAAGGAAAAAAACACACAACACGCACCCACTGAACTGGCCCGGTTCTGTAGCTCCGAGGCTTTATCCTGCCCCTTGCACTTGCTGCCTGCACTGCATGTGGAAACGAGGCTTGAGGCGAGCTCTACTCTCATTACAGTCGCACCTTAGGGTTTGCCGCTGCACAGGCCGCAAAAAACCACAGTTACTGCTACAGGAAGCTTTTTTCCTGCCATTTAGTTCCCAACAATGACCCTGCCTATTTATGTGCTGTGTTTTGAGTGACATCCCACCCCCCGACCTCAATCTTAATTAGGCTGGGCTTGTGTCTTTCTAAGTTGCATGCCAGTATGCTGCATGGGTTGATGCTTTTTTAAACATGGAGAGAAAAAGACAGCTGCCTACTGCGCGCAGGCTTTACGGGGTGTATCTTTTAATTGGGTCCAAATGACGGTGGATGAAGTATAAAGATTTTTGAAAAAGTGATAAAGTTGGAAGTGCAGAGGAGGAGGGGTGGGGAGGTGGGGGGACAATAGCCAGCAGGGGATGGAGAGGACAAGTTCAGCAGGTTCATAAGCTGTGCTCTGAGGATTTTAATCCCTCCCCTTGACCACAGGATACTGCTAGTGTTTGTGAGTCAGAGATTTCTGTGCGTGTGCGTGTGTGCGTCACAGCTGTGAGGCCGGGAGTGACTGCAGCTCAACAAAGCACTGCGCTCTGCTGGGTTGCTCTTGGTAAACAAAGGGAACTCGTAGCCTTGTATAGCGATTGCCCAACCTCTCCTTCAACAGAGAAAGAAAGAAAAGAGCCAGCGGAGCACGGCGGATTAAGGAGGAAGCTGGAAACGGCACAACAGCCAGGAGTTTTAAAAAGTGAGAAAATGAGCTAAATGCAATGGCAAAAAAAGCGGGACTGCTTATTTAATTTTCAGCTACCAAGTGTCAATAGATCAATTTTTTACTCGCTCTCCTCTGAGTTTTCATAGGGTGGCCCAGCCGAGAAGGGAGCGAGGAGCAGGGGGAGTGGGGGGGGGATAGATTTTTTTTCTTTTTCTTTCTTTTTTTCAGAAGAGGTCAGCTGTGTTCAGTCACAGCTGACAGAGGGGGGTTGGGGATGGCCGGGAATGGTTGCTGAGTTGCTGCGCCCACAGCATGCCCAGCTGAACCCTGATCCCCCGCCCAACCCCCCCTCTCAGCACAGTGACATGCAACACTGTTGGCTTGCCTGCTTATTCCCATGACAACTGCCTGCCTGAGCACCAGATGTGTGTAAAGAGGGGAGGGGTGGAGGGAGGGTGGTGGAGAAGAGTGGAAAGAGTTTAAATAAAAGTAAAACTGAGACAGTGGCACAGATCTGCTTCTTCTGAGAGGAGTTGGTGTCTTTTTCTATAATCTTTACATGTGTATTTTTAAGCATTCACATCTTTATACTGTTTGCTAACTACACGTATTTAGTCAGCTGATCATCCAAAATGTTGTTTTTCATTTGACACCAAGCAAATTTATGCAGCAGAAAGGAAAGAAAAGCACACTCGCTTATCACTTAGTAATCACTTAGTATCACTTACTAATCTGAAGTGGAGATGTGTGCCTGTAGTGTTTTGGTTTTGGTCACTACTGAAAGAAGCTGAAAGAAGAGGCGTAGGTGTAGTTTTTCTGTTATTGCTGGCTCTCTGTGACGTACTAGATAACGTCTCTGTTGTTCTTATGATACAGAGAAACTTTCCCAGTAAAGTTTTACTGGAAAGAAGACACCTGTCATCAATAAGGCTCGAGTGTTTACAGTCAGAACTAAATGCTAATGCTAATGCTGTGCTAACATTCTCCCAGCAATTAGGATGCTAACAGGCTAACAACGCCATGCAGGAGATATGGCAAAAATTTCATGCTGCTGTTGTTTTTTGTCCAAATGACTTTTTTTTTTTTTTTTAGATAAAAGTAACTGACAAATGATACTGTTACCCATCACTTCCAACTGGACACAAAAACTGGGCAAAGAAACATAACCAAGCTTGCTAGCTAATCGCAACCTCATTAATGTAATTTGAATTTAGCCATTGTTTTCATTTTCTCTGCTCACTCATACAGCACATTCAATTACAACTCAATGTAAAAGAAGCCCACATGTGACCATTAAGTTATTACCCATGTAGTGATGAGATATTTATAGCAGGCTTCAGGCTGAGGGTTGAATCTGTGGCTCATAATACAGAGCAGGTGCCATTAGTGCTAATCTGCTGTTCTCCCTTATGCAGGTATTTTACTGTCCTTGTTACAGGCCACTGAAGTGAAACACAACAGATGTGTTTGAATTCACTGCACGCTGTGGCTTTAGCTCAAATAAAAAATTACTCTTAGGTCTGTCGAGTCAGAGAGCCGGGCAAGCAGGAGTTAACAGCGGAGGCTGGAGTGTTTTGATTGGCTTTGTAGACATAAACAAGAGCCGTACTTGTGTGTGACCACTGGGCCTGACCCTAGAGATAGACGCTTCACTAATGGGCGTCTCTTTCAGCCGGCGGTCCAGCTAGAGGAACAGAGGAGCCATTGTTTGGGCCAGGGAAAGCCAATGCTCTCCCCATTTAAGTGTTGATCCTAGAGGAGCTGAGGTAAACAGCTAGAGAGAGAGAGACTGGGGATATACTTGGAAAACTGCTTCCAATTTACTAAAATATCCATGAAAAAAAAAAGCAACCAACCTCTGCAACCTCCTCTGCAGAGATGGCATTAAGGCCTGCAGTCATATGACTGTTATTCTTTGGCAGCTGCATGTACATTGCACTGTTAATTAATTCTTATTTAGGCATGGAGTTCCTCCACTTAAAGCACATAAGACACAGGATTAAGAGGGGAGTGCTGAACAGTTGTGTATGCTCAACCAACTGTGACTGGAATAGGCGCTGTTGTTCTGTTTTAAACCACATCCTCTGACACACTCATTGCATGCATGTTTTTTTGCGTCAGGGGGGCCACAGACAAGGGAGTTGCTGTGCTACAAGCAGCTAAACAGGTGAGTCAGGTGTCGGGAAACTGTGAAACTGTACCTGGCATGCCTGACAATAGAAGTGCCACGCGTGAAGCCCTGGAGGAGCAGACTGTGCGCCGTCTGCTCTCCTGAAAGAAAGAGCTGGAGAAAAAAAACTTGCACCTTTTGTTTCGGTGTGACTCACTTCACACGTACTTAAACCTTTATCTTGGACAAAATATAGATCTTTAATATAAATGAATGCTCCGTTTCTAAACACTGTGCACACAGACTAGGAATGCACAATTAACTTTGATATTTACATGTGTCAGGAGTAATCAGTCTCTTCCATGACTTCGGGGCATCCATGCTGCGGTGTAATAAATCTGCAGGAGCTGCAGGATTGGCTTTAACCTTTTAGGATATGACTGTAACTCTTTTTCATTTTCTGTCTTCAGTTGTCATGCAGTGCTTGCTTTTCTGCATATGTGCATGTGTGTGAATCAGACAGCCTCTATTAAGAGTGTTTTGGAAGACCCACTGCTCCCACCAAATTAATGACCTAACAGCAGGAGGGATATGATGGGCACAGGCTGCCAAACGCCTGGGCGGATTAAAATACTGGCTGGCCTGAGACACTTCACCAATCTATCAGTGGTTTCTATTTCACAACGCAGAACTACTTAAAGCTCAAGCTTAAGAAAAGAGTGGGAGTGGGTTAAAATAGCAGTTCTCCATTTTTTTGTGTGTCACAGGTCAGATTCTGGCTGCTGTGAAGAGAAAATATTAACAACAGATTTATATGTGAGAGACTTTTTTTTTTTTTTTTTTTTAAATCAATGTCAGCTTATTTCGCAAGAATGTAGTTTCTGTTAAGTCTTACTAAGCCTTTTACTTTCACCTTCAGAGATAAGATTTCTCTTACCATGCTCCCACAGTTTTTACATGCTATGGGCAATTGTACGTGCTAGTGATGGGATTTCCGGCTCTTTTTAGAGAGCCGGCTCTTTCGGCTCCGAACCGGCTCTTCAGGTTGTTTTGTTGCTTTAATTAGTTTATTATTAACAATAATATAAAATTACGCACAAAAGGAATTACTAATGTAAAAAAAAGTGGTTTTATTTATATATGTTTATATATAAATATTTACGGTGGCCCCTAGAGACAAAGCACGTACAAACTACAAAACACAGCTACCTAGATCACTTAAAGTACACAATTGAAAGCATGTGTGTATTGTTTGTGTATTTATACACAAGCACTCATATATATTCAAATAATTTAAAAAAAATGTTCATTTACCTGTTACTACCACACACCAAATCCAGTCGTTGGTACTTGCTGGCTTGTGTAGCCACGAGGTAACAAAAGCTCAACACTGCGCCCAGCATCCTGGAGCACGTCTGCTGTCTTTTTATGTGTTTTGGAGTTTGTACGTGCTTTGTCTGTAGGGGCCACCGTAAATATACTTTTATTTATTCACTCCACATAAAATGTAATAAACAAATCATATAATACAAAAACGAACTATTCCCAGTTCAACTTATAACTATTCAAATTTTCAGCTTTTTCCTTTTAAACAAATTAAAAATGAAACAACACAAAACACTCCAAACCACAACACAATTAAATATAAATTATAATATGAAAACAAAAAGAACATGCATATTCTCTGTCATATGGACCTGCATGAATAAACTTTCTGAATCCTTTATCATCTGCAACTGAAAATAGTTGTGGATGATTACTATACCTTTCTAATGTGAGTTGTTGTCCCTGGCTCTCTCTCTCTCTCCCTCCCGCTCTGTTCCTGAGCTACTGAGAGTGTAACTACCGCCCCCCGCCCCCTCTGCCCAGCGCAAGCACAAGGCTCGCGTGCGGAGTGACGCGGTAAAAAAGTGAGAGAGAGAGGGTGAGAGAAAGAAATATAGCCCCCCCTGCTCGCAATAAGGAGCCGGCTCGCGTCGTTCACGTCAAAGAGCCGGCCCTAAGAGCCATTTCGTTCCCGACCGACACATCACTAGTACGTGCCCTGAGAGGTCAAATGCACTGCAAGAAAACTGCAACATGCAACATTCACTTTTTTCTATGCTTTTAAGTGCTTTCTAACTAACAGTCACCCACCACTGGATGCACTGGAGAGCAACTTGAGGTTTGCATCTTGCCCACAGATATGTAGGGGGAGCCCGGGATTGAACCACCAACCTCACGATCAGCAGATAACCTGCTCTAAATCCTGAGCTACAGACACCCAAAAGAAAGCAGAAATATATAGAAAATATAAATAGAAAACTGCTGCAAAAACACAACGTGTGAATAAAACACAATGTTAAAAGACAATCAGGCATAGAACAAAACAAGTGTCTTTGAGGAGACAATAATGTGACGGAACAGCTGCGGAAAATATGCGAAGGATCGCGCAGAGACACGGAGGGTGTTAGGAGTAAGAAAAACATGCAAAACAATGTATGTTATAATCGCATGATTCGTATAAAACTAATGTACCTGCTATTAGCTGTTTACTGTTAGCTTGTCACTTCTGCAGCTGCACTTTATTGTCTCCCCCAAAACACTTTTGTTTTCTCGATTTCCTTTGTGTTTTGTACTTTTTTTTGTTTGCTTTCTGTTCTTACGCTGCAGAACGTTTGACCTCACAGGCCACCGTACATTCGCCTTTAAAACAAACGGATGTTAAGCCTCCGACGCTGCGGGTGACCTGCAAACATAAACGTGACTCGAGTAGACACCTTCAATAAAATTTTATTGAAAAAAGTACCAATAAGCAACAAGAAATCCAGAAGAAAAAAAAAGGATTTGTAGAGCAAAGCTCCGCATGTACAGCATATTGCACTACATAACAAATTGTCTTTACTTCCATTATTATATCAACAACCAAAAAAAGAAAAAAATGTATATAAACATAAAAATGAGTGCACAGTAGAGTCTCGAAAACACACAATCAATGTTACAAAAATGCTACATGTTCGCTGGGTCTCATTTCTTGGTATACAGAGAGTGTGTGATAATCAAGACTTCATTGAAACTGAGCAGTTAAAGGCATATTCCAGGGTTTTTTCTTTCTTTCTTTTTTTGTCTTGTTTTTTAAATCTTTTTTAGAAATACATTTACACTTTATCAGTTCTGTAAAAAGAAAGGACAGTTTCATGGTTACGAGCTCATGAGCAAAATCAACCGCAACCATGAATTCATTTGGTTTTGTGTATACAGGACAGTAAGATGTGCAAGGAATGTCGCAAGCTCATTTGTCTTTAAAAAAAACAAACAAAAAACCCAAAATGCTCTTGATCTCATTGACTTCAAAAAGGATCACACTGGTATTAAAAGTCATTTTACAAGCGTGAAGTGTCCTTATAAAAGCAGACCCCTTTTCTTAAGAAAATACAATTTAAAAAAAAGAACGTTAAGAAAAACCACGAAGAAGAAATGTTATTACTTATAAAAATTCAAAACTTTCCTCAAAGGAAAAAAAAACTTCAAATTTATATAAAGTGGACTACAAAATTCAAGACACTGACGGTTTCAATAAAATACGCATGTCTCTTTCTCACTGTCTCTCTTGGGATTTTCTGCGCTCACGTATGCCGTTTGAGGCTCGGGAACCTCATTCTAACAAAACTATACAGGGCACCACGGTGGCTTGTTTCCCTTTCCAATAAATCAAACCGGGCCATCGCACCCGAGCCTACTTGCTCGCTGCACTGAACACGCCTGACACGTGGCGAGATCAACTGAGGAGAACAAATCAGAGTAAATACTATACATCAACACTCAACAGATAAGAAACCTAAGGGATTTACATATACAAAGTACTTTCCAGTGCATACTGATTACAACACAATGATTAAGATTAAAGAATTGAACACATACGAGTAAACTGACGCCCTGTGACTTGAGGAAGAAGGCAACCTTTTTGTGTCTAATGTCATGTCTGCCGTTACTTGTTATGAGGGAGAGGTCGTGTGGGAAGGCGTCATTTTTGGAAGGTGGAATTTTGAGTATCAAACACTCATCTGCAGTCTGTAGTTTTCTTCTTTGTGAAGAGCAGCAGCTGTACTTATGTTTGCTCGGTTTAGATGATTGGCTTAGCAGTGACACCTGCCGCCACTTAAAAAGTAATCGTAACTACACGTTTACAGTAGTTGTTCTAAAGGTGAAGACGGCGTAACGATCGCCAACCTGCTCTCCACAGAGCCAAACAGCCGAAGCGTATAGAAGTCCGGAGACCAAAATAGAAAAAAGGAAAACAATGAAGTAATTGCACACACAGGTGTATACAGTAGAAATGGGCAAATACACTGAAATAAATAAAAGAAGAAGAAAGAAAAATAAATTACAAAGAAAGTGAACCGATGAACAACAACCATGTAATGAAGGAGCAGCACAAAGAGGAAGTCAAGAGCTGATGGTGAGACGGGGAGCTACACGGACTGGCTCAGCGTTCACGATCCGCAGGAAACTACAACCACAACCACATTCAGTGCACCTCGCACCACCTATGACTACTACGCTCAGTAGCTCCGTCCCCACCACAGCCAGCAAGTCAGCCTCAAACTCCTCAGTCGAACGGTACCTTTAAGAAGCGTGTGCTGAGAAAGTTGGCCGAGATCTAGGTTAAAATGGAGATGGGAGAAGCGACAACACCTCGAGGGGGTTTCGTCACGTATTAATCGGCGAGAACAGCTCTTCTTCTAACCATGTAACAGATTCTCAAGGTTACCAGTAGCCCACAAAAGTCTGTCCCTGAGACATCTTGAGAAAAAAACAAAAAAAAGCCCAACAACAAAAAAGAGAAAGAACCTAATCGTCATGCAGTGATAAACTTGACACATTGTAAGGAGCATGTAATTACAGACCCCTGATATGTACTGCTCCTTGGGTCCAAAAGTTGGCCTGGGTTCAGCAATGAAAGAAGAGTAAAACAAAACAACAAACAGCATCTTTGACAGTGTCTTTAAACATATTCATATTTCAACAATAATTACAGTCTTTTTCACTTTTTCTTTTCTGTTTTTTGTCCATTTCAGAGACTGCCCGTCTGCTGAGTCAGTGGTGATTATATGTGCTCAAACATCCCAAATCTGGATCTCAGCACCAACGACAATATTTATACCCCATAAAAGGTGGCCTGAGAGATTTTGTTTTACGCACTGGGTTCGGCATATTGTTTCGATGTTCTGAAGATACAGCGGGGCCGTGAAAAAAACAAAACAAAAAATCAAAACCTTTTTAACCGAGCCAACGTGTCTCTCTCCAACTCTTCAGTGTGGTCTGAAAAACTGCGTGAGCGATCTTTCGAGAAGTGTCATCCAGATTGTGTTCAGTCAGGCCTCAACACTGAGGCACGTCTCAAGACAATGCGAATGGATAAATGTGAAATGCGGTGGTAAGGAAACAGGTGGTAAATGAAAAAAACAAATAAACAAACCAAAAAAAATCAACCTTCATACGAGACAGAGGTTAGCTTGTCAACATTCGGATCTTTTGAAGGGTGGTATAGTGCAAAAACAGTGGATCCACAGCTCCACTTCAAGGGCATGGAGGTCTGAAAACAATCAAATGAAAAAAAAACATTGGAAAAACCCCCCAAAAGGGAATATCAGAGTAATATACTGGGAACAAGGGTCAAGTGAAATGAATAAAACAGCTGGTTTAGGTGTTACGATATCTGCAACAACGTGATTGACTTGTGTTCTAATATAGTGCAAGACCTCTAATAGTTGTTTACATGCGTGCAAGAGTCGGCACGTTGACGTGCGCTACATGTCAGATGTCATTTGCCCCCCGATATGTTGCAGGAAAAAGGCTAAAATGACAAGTAAACCCAGTAAAAACCCAGGTTAAGTGAAAGGATTTTAACAATAACAACACAAGATGTCCAAGTGCACATGCCTTGTTTTCCTTTTTGATGTCTGGCAAGTTTGCATGCAGTCACCTGGCTTGTTTGACCAGACGGTGACGTTAAGAAGCGCAGACTCCACCCAGAGAGTCAGCAGACCCAAACATCTGACATGTATCGCGTGACTCTCTTTGCATATTAAGATGACATATCACCGTGCGCTCACTTTCACACGCGCGGTGTTCCCAGTATTTCTGAACAATACCAAGAGGTCGTGTTCAAAGAAAACCAAGGAGGGACAAAAGACAAACTGAAAGTAAAAAAAAAAAATGAAGAAAACATAAATGTTCCACTGAGGTGAGGTGCAAAATGCTTTTGTTCTGAGAAGTCGCCTCTTTGGAAGTTAGTAAAAATCGACTTGACTGGTCACCTGGGAAACTTCCTCTGCGTTTTCTTTCACTTCCTAACCATCTTCTCTTGCCTGTCAAAACTGCTCAATACTCATTCTGGCAGAAGACACTGAATAAGGCATTCCCAGGTTCTGTGAGAGGTCATTAAAGTGAACAAGAACAATGTACTGTACAAAACCACTACACCACAGGTATGCCAAAAAAAAAGAAAGAACATTGCCCATTAGTGGAATCTCAGAGCAACATGGCATCTTCTTTGAAGGAAAAAAACAACAAAAAACCCCCAAAACACAACCTGGTATAAAAGTTGGTTGTCTCCGTCCCGCGGTGACCTCAATTGTTTTCTCCCCAAACAGACCCGTGTTAGATTAGACAGTGCCAGTAGGAGTCCAGTTCCTCACAGAGATGAATGAAAAACGGGGGACAAGGTCGCCTCACCTCCGTCCTCCACCCCCTCCTCCGGCTATGAACCCCCTATCAAACAGAAGGCTGAGAATGGCCGCGGCCAGGCGCCACCACATCGGCCCCTGGTTCCTTTGGTTTCGGTGATACTGAAACAAAAACAAGACAAAACGCACAACAGTTAGAAACTCAAAACACAGCACCAGACGCAGCCATTATTTGGGGTTCGCGTCGTGTTTATGTTGTCGGCGACCGACGCCAATTCACAGCGAGCATAAAACGTAACGAGACGCCGATATTTTCAGGGCACTCCGCTCCGCTTCCCAGCGA
Organism: Maylandia zebra; assembly: GCF_041146795.1. Lineage (NCBI taxonomy): Eukaryota > Metazoa > Chordata > Actinopteri > Cichliformes > Cichlidae > Maylandia > Maylandia zebra. The sequence continues at coordinate 30,966,093 of NC_135185.1, forward strand.
TGCTTAGCAGAGAGGATTCCCTTTGTGTGCAGGATCCTTTACGCGAGCCGGGCTTTCCCTACAGACATTCCTAGCCATAAACACATTTATCGCACGGTCACACTTTTTTTTATTCTAATCTTCCTGGCACAGACTAGCAGCCAGCAGCTCAGGAGGAGACTCTCTCAGGTTTGCGAGCCAATTGGATTGTGTGCGATTAGGAGGATAATGCTATCTCTGCCATTGAGAAGCTGAGATAAGATAATTGCACCAAATGGGATTAGAGGGCTCTTGATGAGAGGCAGGGAGTCTGTGGAAAAACACACGTGTCTGCACGAGAGGGCTACAGTAGTTGAAGATCTCATGCCCCGGACGGAAGGCAGACTCCGCTACACCTGATAGTTCCGAGGCTATTTTCAGACCAAGAGGGCCGTAAACTGAAAACAACTGGGGGGCGGGGTTAAGATTACTTTTTCAAAACAATGCATGAAAGTGTACTACGTTGTCTTGATAACATTGTATTACTGTTTAGAAAAGCCAAAATATCCTAAGGCAGCGATTAGATACGCCATATTTGCACGACTAGTGTCCAAACCTTGACCTAGTTAACAGTCAAGAACTGCCACTGTGATAAGCCTCTGGGTTTCCATACCGTTATCACACTGTGGTGAACTTTGCAGGGTGTTGCATAAGCTTCAGCAGTTTCCAGCCAGCATGTTTGTATTCTACTTGCTTTCACCTGAAAAAAGAGGTAAAAACGCTACGGTAAACACAACCAGGAAGCTGTTTGTTTCATTATGACATGTCTAAATTTTGCCCTGGAGATATTTTGATAAGTATATAATAATAGTGTAATGTCTACTTCGAATAAACAAAGGGGGTATTTATTAGAAAGCACAAAATGTTGCATCGCTGGAAGCCGCCATGCTTGAAGTCTTGTAGTTTATTAAGTTACACAAGGCCGGCTCTGCCATGAAAGGAAGGGGGGCGGGGGGGGGGGGGGGGGGGGGGGGGATGCAGGTATGCAATTATATCAATACTGTATGTCAATATTTAACGACAGAGGATTTTTCTGTCAGAGCGTAAATCTCAAAATGAGTCAAGTTCCATGAGAAGCGAATTCGTCTTTACAGTCCAAACCAGAATGCCCCCTGTGACCTTTCACCCTCCATTCCATCAAGCTAGACACAAAGAAAGTGAGAGAATAAAAAACAGCAAGAGTGACAAAAGGAGGTGTGCAGGCCTGCTGCAAGTTAGTCATGAGTCACGACACCAACTGTCAAAATGAGGCTCTAAATTTAGCCAGCGATAGAGAAGCAGAGTGGAGCCAGATTCCCTATGTCGTCACGCTGACACCAGCCTGATGTGCTTTATCAGTGCAAGCTGTCTGTCAAGCCAGCTGCTCGCAAGCTCTGCCTTATCGCTTGAGCAAACAGGCCAGCCTCTGCAGCGAGAATCCCCGCGTTGTTCATATCGGCGAGCGGAGAAGGGCCGAGTATCATGCGAACATAGCGGTTGCATGAGTTAATAGGCAACAGCACAAACAGACGTTCCCGTCAACACAAATAATCAGAGAACAATGAAAGAAAAGTAAATACCATTTGTCATTGCTCCCAGCACCACTTTCCTCCCTCCCCTTCCACAAGTGCTGAAAGGAGAGAGTGCCGTGCCCTCACTGGAACAGTGACGAGATAAAGCGACAACCGCTGCGTGTAAGTGTGCAGGCGCGCACACGGAGGAGATATTCAACCCTGCTTTCAACACCTCCTATCGAAAGGAAAGCACCAGGAGTCGTCTCCCTTAAAAAAACATGGGGATGAAACCCAACTCTGCTCCTTGCCCTGCGCAGGCTGAAGCAGTCTTCCTGCCATTGTGAATGCCATTATTGCTGTGTCTCAAATGGCAGGCCCGGCTAATGTCAGCCATCCCTCTGGGGACCTTAGAGTCCCCTCCAGCACTTTCTGACTGAGGAGCAATTTATCTGTCAGCATCCGCCAGCACTCCCTCCGCCACCTAATCCCTCCTTTCGCCAGGGGCCACGGGCTCCCATGGAGAGAGCACCGGCAGCCACGTTGCACCAAAATCCATCAAAAACGATGGCAGTCGAAGGCATTTAGATTGCTCTGGGACAAGTGTCTGCGCTGAATAACTCGCCTACTGACAGGAGCAACAGGAACGAGACCTGGCAAACAGTACCGCTATTATCCAGCGAGTTTTTCTTTTTTTTTTTGTGCTAACTGCCAAACCGTGCGATACTGAGAAGTGAGAGACGGCAAAAGAGCAGAAAGCAGAAAAACAAGTATGGGTGTATTCATGCATGAGCATGTACACATGCACGCACAATACAATAACTTGCACAACCAGAACCAGAAATAGTAATTACAGAGGCTTCAGTGGAATCACGCATCCAAAACCACACTTAAGTGTTTGAGTTGTAAAAACATCCCTCAATAACAGCAAACCACGAAGACACTTAGCACAGTAGCAGAAGCACAGCCATGCTCGGAGAACAAAAGAAAAAAAAAACTTTTTTTTTTTGGCCTTTATCAAATATTCACTATCTAGGCATATGTGTCTTCAGGATATGACTTTACAGGATGGTTTTCACTCTGACTGTCCTCTCTGCTGTTTACTCAACCAGCAAAGTGAGCACAAACCACTTCCTCATCTCTTGACCCAGGCCTGCCTCCGATGTGCGTCAGTAGATCCTGGTCGCACACATAGCAACCCTCCTGTCTGACCGTCTGTGTGTGTGTCTGCCCGTGTCACAATACATGAGTCATGCTGCGGCGGTATAAATAACATCTGCTTGATAAAGTGCATGAGAAAAATCAGAAGCTGTCTCATAGGTTAGAGTCTAAATTTAAAAAGAAAAAAAGATTATATATATATACATGTACATATTTTTATGTGCACGGGTCATCCCATTTCCCCACAGGGAGTTTTTAAGACAGCTTAGGACAGTTGTTATTTGATCATGTGAAGTTCAATTTCCATTCTCCATCCCCCCCGTATACATCCTTAAACCATCATTATTATGGATCTCACCTCCGCAGTCTGCCTATGACTGAGAAAACTTATTTTTTGGGTGTGTGTGTGTGTGTGTCTCCTGTGGCTGCGCCTCGCAAAGGGAAGGGGCTGCCTTGAGACTCCCTGGAACCACAGCTGTTCCCCTCTGGGCTCACGTGGGGAGCTTCGGGTTACAACATGTTTACCTACTTCTACCACTTCTGCTTTTTTTCCTGGATGTATCAGCATGCGTGCATGTGTGCGTGTATAAATGTGTGAAATAAATATGTGTGTAAAGACTGTTAACCACCTGTGCAACAAAAGTACTTGCACTTTGCAGGAAATCTCCCTGGAGGGGGGGGGGGGGGGGGGGTCTGTGCATATTTTGTGCATATTTAAAGACAAAGAAATAAAAGCATGTCACAGGTTTTACAGCACACCCAAACAGCAGTGATATGCCGATACAGTGGACACTGTCGCTGTGACCACCGTGTGTTGTTTGAGTGCAGGCATCCTCCACACCAACAGCCTTCAGAGCACATTAAGGAAACAGGGGAAAAGAGAGAGAAATAAACAGGAAGAGGAGGCAGGGGAAGGGGGTGGGGTGGGAGTGTGTGTGGGGGGGGGGGGGGGGTGAAGGGCTGTCCTCGTTCTGAAATGTCTTTGGCTTGAGGGAAAAGAGGGGCAGAGGGGGTGGGGGTTAGGTACTGGGGTAAAGTTCTGCATGTGTATAGCCTCTCCAAAACAAATATAAAGCGAGCACCGTAATAGAGAAGAAACTTTTGACCCACAATTAATCTCTGTCAGATCAAAATGAGATCCAAATATTGATTTAAAAAGAGCAAAAAAAAAGGTTTGTGGATGATGTGGCTAATGTGTGGACTTAACTTTTCCCTGCTCCGACTTTATAAACACTTAACCTGTGGTGCTTATTCGCACACGGACACAAGTTTCGTCTCTAGTTTGATGGCAGCAAATTTAACTTTACGCTTTATGGAGTCTTTTGTTTCTTATATTGTTGACAGAACATTGGCGTATCTTCCTGGCTTTACTGCTCTCATCTCACTGGCTCAGATAGGACACATAGAGACTATCTGACAAAAACAACAACAAAAAAAAAACAATATAGGTGTATTTGCCTGTTATCAGGCACAGGGAGCAATCTGCAATTTAGTCAAATTTGAAAACTGTCAAAAGAATCGGGTTGCCCTCCACACTTAATGTGAGGCACTAAAAGCATGCTTGTTTCACTACCATTCGGCACCACCGTTTGTCTCCCAGTATTGCACAATCAGCCGAACGCATCCATCCTCCTCACCAGTTGCAGGCGTTCCCAGTGAAACTGGTCTCCTATGAGCTGGAGTTTCTGTCCAATGCAGGCCTCCACGCTGCGAGCCGCGGGTCGCTGGCGGGGCAGGCGCTCCATGCTGTTTTGCTGCTCCGTGCTTCCTTGTCGACTCGCTCTGTGATCCCCGACGAGCTCGAAGCGTGCCGGGAAGTGCAATCGAAAACCTGCGTTACCTGTCGAGTGTCAGGACTCATGCTTATTATTTTGTAAACAACACGTGCTCAGCAAAATAATCTCAATACAGCAATGACGCCGAGCGTGCCAGTCTTTTACACACAGGTAAGGAGATCCGAACGCGCCTTTCAGAAAACAGGTTGCTCAGCTATATATCCACAGTTTACCCAGCTGTGATTATTCCTTTGTCTTTTTTAATGACCTTTAATAGTTTCACAAAATAAACCCACATGACTAGTAGTTATAGAGCTCCTCTGGAATGGTTACTTGTTTATGGCACCAGAGTTATTGCTGTCACTGATAATCAGCTCTCTGAAGAGTTGCTGCACAGGTGAGCACTTCTGTCACATCCTTTCAGTCACAATGCCAGTCTGGCGCCTTTTGAATAGCAAAGCAGCTGGGTACACTGCATACAGACCATAAAAGTGAATGTGATGACGACTATGAGGCGCCAGAGGTGAGATCAGCGCAGTAACGCTGTTAACCATCCCTCACGGTGAGTCTCGCATTGTGCTCTCGTGCGTCGGTTTTATAACACCGGTTATCACGCACAAGGCAGTGTTCCCTTTTCCTCCCCTCTTTTGAAATATGGTATGTTGTCAGCCTCACCGTAGAAGAGTGGTCTGGGCTCCTCTGCGACTCCACAGGGCAGCATGCCGTTGTTTGGTACCAGGGCAGGACCGGGTGTCTGTGTGCCTCGATGTTCACACTTTATCTCCCTGAATGTGGTGCGCCAACAGTTGGCTTTTGGCTCAAACACATCGTCCTCCTCATCGTCCATACGGGGTGCGCTTTGAAACGAGCAGCCTTAAAAGTAACGTGACAGGAAAAGAACAAAGGAAAGGTTAAAGCCGAACACGTGTAGTTCATCTTCCAGCGGGGCACGGCGTCCCAAGTTCCCTTCGCTAATGAATCCAACCTTGGAGAAATCCACACTAAGAGCTGATGAGATGATCTCAGACACATTCATTAGTCGTTCCTTCCTCCAAAGCATTCATTATCATTATAGACAACCTGTCTGGCCTATAATGAGTGCCCTCAAATCAATAAAACCACAGTGGATAAGTTGGGGAAGAGAAAATGAGCAAACGGTCTGCCTTAATTTGTGGCAAAGATCTCAGTGCTTATTTAGACAAATAGCTCTGCTCAACTCAGTGATGAAACCACATAATTCACTGTGGTTAGGCAAGTCAGTTGAGCCACAGATACATTTAAAGGACTTTGCTGCCTAGATTAAATAAGAGGTAGATTATCTTTTGTCTGTGCTAAGCACATGGATGGGGGTTTCAATAACAGTCCCATAATTACTAACTTTGCTAATAGTTGGTATTTTAACAGTACTGCTGCACCGTATGTATATAAATATGAAAGTTATATAGATATTAGAGCAGATATTTGATGCCAATAATAAAATGCCTCATTATGATTCATCATACCCAATTTACCGCAGTGTGGCAAGAATCTCAAGGAGCACTTGGCAAACTCTCCAGAGTCAATACTAGACTGCACTCAACTCTACAGTGGGTCAAACAGTCATCAAAATACGGGTGAAATTCAAGTTGGCCTCACTGGCAAAACTCAAAGTCACCACTGCAGTTGTATTACGGGGTTAGACTACTACCACACTTCCAAATTAGGATCCACAGCAAAAGGGTAATGACAGTCTTTGAGGATAATCCTACGCCACTCTCCCTTCCCTGGTCTGTCAGCCTGCCAAGCTCCCGGAGAAAGGAGTTTTCATTTCTTCACCCAGCATAAGCAGATTGGCCTGGCTCTAGCATGCCCAGACCTCACGATATACTGTGTGCGTTCACAATAAACCCTGTGTGTAAAACCACTTAATGCTTTGTTTTGACAAACACACCGAAAGAACATGTGCGTGTGTGTGTGTGTGTGAGAGAAAACCTTAGGTTCAACTTCCAGATACACAGGCTTGCTGTCTGTGCTGCTCTACTGACCAGGCAGTGAGCTGCATGTTTGTGTCAGACAGTAGCTCCCCCTGCTGCAGACAAATTAACAAAGGGGAAGGAGGGAAAGATGCGGTGGTGGCGAGGGAGCTCTGTTATTGACACAGTTTCAATCCAACGGCTTTAAGAGCCTTCCACCACGCAGTATCGGCTTTATGTAACATTACTCACACCGAGAAATGAAGCCTTCTCACGCTCAAGCTCGGCCACACTTTTATAACATATAGAAATAAAGCAGAGCGCGTTTTAAACCGACATTTGACCGAAAAGACATGCAAAAATACAGCTTGAGTGGCGTGAAATAAAGACAAGCGTGGGCATATGTGTAATACGCTGATTCATTTCATTATAGGAAGAAAACAGTCGTTACTGCGTTTTAACAGAGCACCCGGGGACGCACTCGGCGCCCCGCGGTCTGAAGTCCATTCACCAAGCCGGGCTGAGCAAACCGGGAAAGCCGGTGTAATTCAAATCTGCGCTGGGTGAATGACAGGCAGCACATTTAACCGCGTTTATGAGCAGACAAGCCCGGTGGTTATGTGCAGTAACATAGGGCGAATGAATGCAGACGCGAATGGAAGGCAGCGGCACGTTGCGCTGTCGGTTCTTATTTTTAAGGACGCGCATGTTACCTGATGTAATCAGCTCGCTCCGGTGGACAGAGTGTGCCCTGGACGAGGACATTTAACAGCGTTTAAAAGTGTCTCCCGTGAACTTACCACACAGATCGGCTTCGCTGTAACGACTGTCCTATAACCGGAAAACAAAAAGAAAACAAAAGAAAAAAGCCTAAGAGTTCAGAATCCCGCTGAGTCAAACGACTTTAGTCCTTATCGCCTCCACGACTACTTCCATTCTGCGAGGAAAAGCGCTAGCAGCCTATGTCTTTGCAGGCATGTCAGCTGACTCCGCCAACGGGGCGTGGCGCGAAAAATTAGTAAACAAACCCTCTTTAAAGAGGCTTGCTTTCCCTCCGGCACACTTGCACTGCTTCCAAGCGAAGAAAGCATATCCCTTTAAGAGCCGGCTACATATGGGTGCTGCAACCAATAGCCGACTTTGTTGTTACCCGGCCTTCTCGGTCGTGTAATCAGACACGTGGAAGGGGAAATTCCCCAGAGCACGAGACCGCTTTCTCGCTACTACTGTTGATCATCTGGCTGCTCTGGTCAGATAGCGCTGTCATCTTGTGGTGTTTTTCAGCCGTTCTTTGCCCTGACAGCTGTATATTAATATATTTACCTGACATTTGCTGAAATAATTCAGCCCACAATTAAAGTTGATTACAGCTCGAAGCATATATCACAGTATGCTGCATCCTGTGTTTTTCTCTATGGTAAGTACTGTGCAAACGTCTTTCATTTGTTTATATTTTGCAAGGAAAATGAGAAATAGGTAGAGTGATCTACTGCAACGCAAACACATGTGTGGAAGCACAGCTTATTATGATTATAGAACAGAGGTTCTGTAATCCTAATAAGCTTGACTGTCAATATTTGGTGTAACCATCTTTATTCTTGACCGCAGCCTGAACTCTCTTTATGTAAAGTAGTCTACAGGAATAGTTCTCCAGGCTTGTTGAAGAACATTCAGAGCTCTTCTTTGGATGCTGTCTGCCTGTTGTTCTGTTCTCTGTCAAGATGATGCCACACTGGTTCACTGATGTTGAGGTCCAGGCTCAGCAAAGCCATGACTGATGTGTTTTTCTACCCAAGGTATACATTTACTGCACAATCCTGTTTCAGATTGTGTTTGGAAACTGAAAAATTAAGCCAGGTTTGAAATCTGATGGCAGCGATATTCAAAATCATTGAATGAAGTGGGGCTTTAAAACATGATAGAGCCTCCACTGTGTTTTACAGACAGCTGTAGATATTCACCGTTGTACCTCCTGACCTCGTCTGTACATTATTGATAGGGATTTAAATTTGGATTTTCACCTCACAAAACCTGTTATCGCTGATTTTCAGTCTCGTTCTTGCGTAATTTGGGACACCTCAGCCTTTTTCTCCCCATTTCCCTTCCCTAAGAATGGCTTCTTTACAGACACCACTCCACTGAAGCCATTTCCGATGATGCTTTAGCAAACAGTAGATGCATTTAAGGTCCAGATGCATCTCTCTGATCCTGTGTCAGGTCTTTGCTAGATTTTTCCCCCTTTTTCTTAAGTACTTGACTTTCAGACACTGTCCACAAATTACTGGGTCCCTGACTCAGGACCATGACAGTACTCCCTCTTAAGGGCTGGCTCCAGACAGTCCCAAAAACAGCAGACCACCAGGCCCGAGCAGGTGGAGGGGGGTCCAGGATGGAGGGCTTGGAGCAAAAGCAGAATTACAAGAATTATCGGCTCATTGGAAGCAAAATATAAAGAAATGAGGTTTGGTTTAAAACTTTTGCACAGTACTGTAGGTGTATTCACATTCACAGACTCAGTTTCTTACTGGGACAATAATATACTGAACAGCATCAAGTCACTATAGTATGATATCTATGTTTCAGTAGTTACTTGAAAAGGCAGGTCACATCCTGTACCTTAGAGAGCAGTACACTTTAGTGGAGAAACCAGACTTTTGCTAAAAGTGAAATATATACCAAGGTAGACTAGTTAAATATTTTGTCAGACACTGATTATATTCATTTCTGCTGGTCACTCTGACCTGTCATAGACTCTGCAGTAAAGAAGTCATTTTTAGAATGATTTCAATATGTAATGGATGTGAAACTGTATAACAGTGTAAGAGACAAGTCAACATCTATGAAAGGCTTTATGAGAGATCTGTGTACCACACTCGCAGCTGAAGACATCTAAACCGTGTCATTTGTGCTTTTGTTGATGCTGCTGATAAGTGTATTCTTTAAAACTGTGGTCTATGTACCTCTATGTTAATGTGACACTATATTGTGGGTCTATAAATCCACAAAAGGTGGGCTTCATGTCAACATTTTGCCCAAGTGTAATTTATTATGTTTTCCACTTCTGATCGCCACAGTGTTTGAACAAAAGTACAGGTTACATTTACAGACTATAATTTCAGAAGTTTTTATGCCTGTGTTTGTTCAGTGTCGGTAGAAATGACCTAGATTCAGCTGGAAGAGGACTGCATCTTGATCAGTTTAATTAGGCACCTGCAGAGAATACTCACGCTTTTGTTTTTTATCACAAAAACAACAATCAGAGGCTTTTCACAGATGCTTTAACTGGGACAGTATGATAGCTCTTGAAACTGTCACATTATCAGAGGTTTTAAATCAGGTCATCTCAGAAAAAGCACAAATTACAGAGTAATTGGCAATCCAAATACATCATAAAAATGTTTAACTTACGATGCTGAAGCTATCGGAATGGATGCGAGGGAATGTTCAAAGAAGTGGAGTTAACAAATATGTTTGTCCCTGAATAAAACTGAAAGCAACAAAGAGCAATGACCCCGGTTTCTATTGGACAGCATTGCATATAAACCCCTGGGGCACAATTACACAGTAATTAACACATAATACACCATGCACACAAATCCTGACAATGATGTGAGGCAATGTATAGGCTCTATAAAGACTCCCCCAAGAAGTCTAAATCAGGCCTTAAAGTTGATCCTGGAACCGACCTGTTGGTGGCGTCCTAACATTCAAATTCAGTGAACAACCCATAATTTCACAATTGTTTTTAAAGGCAGACTGCATGGCTAGGTGCTTGATATTACACATCCGTGGCAGATGGGACTGAAAACACTTGAATTTGTTATATACTATTATCCGTATACAGTATCCAGGTCTATGCTAAATTGTCTCCAGTAGGCATATTGTTATCAAGTGCAGGGCAGATACTGGTAATTTGCCCCCTCTTGTCAGCAGAGCTGTCTCCAATCACTGATCAATGAACCCTGGGACAGCTGGAGCTGGGGCCGACCCTCTGCATTCTCTCACACGTAACACACCCCACCCCAACTCCTCTTTCTCCCTCTCACTGTCATTCAGCTGTGATCATGTCCCACCACTGAGCTGTGTGAGAAGCCACGGGTCTCTGCCTCCTCTGTTATGCGTTAATTGGATAGACTGCTAGGTTGGCCTTTGTCCCACCTGCAGTTTCTTGGAAGGGGTGGGTATGCATGAAAAGGGGATATGTTTCCTCATGCACAGTGATATTGGAAACTCGATCACCTCTTGCATGAGCGGCAACAAAAGGCTCAAAGATGAGCATTATTTGCTGCTTCCTTTTGTACTCTTGCCAAACAAAGACGACCCCACCACCACCACACACACACTTAAAACACCTGTAATTACTATAGAATCCCGTTAAGTACAGGTCATTGTTGTACACGCTGTATGAAAGCTAGCGCTACAATACATTCTCATGTCAGCTGGGAAAAGAAACAGATAGGCATGTATATTAGATAACCTTGCATTTAAATGGTTTAGTATTTGAAAGAATCTGGCGTTAATTATTAATGAAAAACCTAAGTACATATTGATGACATTAAAATATCATTGGAAAACAAAGCCAAGTTATTCATTAATAAACATTAGTGTGCAGTGTAGAAGTGCAGCAATCATTGAAGCTATAGGCCAACTCTCAGTGGGACACAGACGCGGGCATCTAAAGCACAAATAGTGACTCGCAGTGATGTATTCACTGCTACTCTCGCCATCATCTAGAAACATGCATTTTAAATTGGAGACCTTGTTGACTTAACTGAGTCGCATCTATCAGTATGTGGATTAAGGCTCTGTAGCGATGTGCTCACCTACTGCTCTTGGCCCTTATTGTCTCTTTGGTGTGATAGTCATTGACTCCTGTTTGGTTGGTGGAAGCAAGTGTTCAGAAATAAGTTCCCACAAACGCCCGAGATGCCTGGGAGAGAGAAGGCGGGCATCGGTTCATGTTACATCAGAAAACTGTTTCTGAAGAGCGATGCGTGCACGCCCACACACACTTACAGTAGTACTCCTTCTCGCACGAGCATGCACGTGGCTGCACAATCACATGCCCTACTTCCTCTGTAACCTCAAAAGCCCATTCTCCCTCTTGATATCTCATTCTCTATATGAATGTGCACACGCAATTCATCACAAACACACACACTCACACACACAGAGCATCTCGCAAAACATGCTCCGCATGTGAATCCTGCCTGGAAACTAAGAAGAATGGATTTCATTTGTTTCAACTGGACATGTGCCATGGCAACCACATCCTGACTACAAGCCAGTTAGATGAGACTTGCACAGGACCATGACCCAATGGCAGAGGTGACCTGAAAACAAAAGAGGGATTGCCTCCTTGACACCCAGCAATCTCATCCTGTAGTCCTTCATGTTTGTTTAATATGACTTGTATTCTTCAGATTTTCCTCTGAAGATTTTATCTGGACAACACGATCAAGATCATAGAATTAGCATCTGGAGCTGGAATATTAGGCGCACACATATACACACATCATTCATGACTTGGATTTACACTGTTTTACATTTATTTCCTTGATATTTACTCAAACCTCAATATGAATTTCCTCAAAACAGGCCAACAAGTAGTTTTTGTGCTGCTGGCTATTTTAAAATGTAATTTCCAAATAGTAATAATAATAATAGTAAAATAATAATAATAATGGATTGGATTTATATAGCGCTTTTCAAGGCACCCAAAGCGCTTTACAATGCCACTATTCATTCACTCTCGCATTCATACACTGGTGGAGGCAGCTACAGTTGTAGCCACAGCTGCCCTGGGGCAGACTGACAGAAGCGAGGCTGCCATTTCGCGCCATCGGCCCCTCTGGCCAACACCAGTAGGCAAATAGGGTAAAGTGTCTTGCCCAAGGACACAACGACCAGGACAGAGAGCCAGGGGATCGAGCCGGCGACCTTCCGGTTACAGATACGATTCCCAACCCCCTGAGCCACGGTCGCCCCGATTATACCGTGTATATGTATGTTCAGTAGTGGTGCAACGGATCACGGTTGATCCAAAATCCAGACCGATCCCACTCCACGGTTCGGTACGCACGTGATCCGAAGATGCGAAAAAGAATTAAAAGTATGTGCATGGTGTGCGTGGTCAGTTATGGCCAGCGCTAGCGGTCCAAGTGGAGGAGCAGAGGAGTTTAAGCAGCCCTTTGCTGCCTAATCCGACCGGGCTAAAGCTATTACAAAAGCTATTGGGGTGTTTAGCTGCAGACGGGAGGCCGTATTCCGTTGTGCAAAACAAGCGGTTTAAACTGTGATGAACGTGCTTGAGCCACGCTATGATATCCCGTTGCGTGTCCACTTCAGTGTGACAAGATCGCTCCAAGCATGTATGAGCAGGAGAACTTTAAAGTTATGGCTGAACTGTCCCAGGCATCTTCTGTTGCTCTAACTACAAATGGGTGGATCTCCAGGGCAACGGAAAGCCACGTGACCGTGACCGCTCGTTATATCACAGCGGAGTGGTAGATACAAAGCCCTGCACTGCCCTGTAGATTACATTAGATTAGATGAAACTTTATTCATCCCTCGGGTGGGTTCCTCCGGGAAATTCAGTTTCCAGTAGCACAGCACCGACAGAAGTTGCAGAATGTGAGCAGAAATATACCACATATACACATATATAAATACAGAGAATACAAAAGGGATAAATAGAATAAACAGGAATAAGAATACAAGGGAACGGCACATTTCAAGTATTGTGAGTCTATTACACTGTTGGATATTAACAAAAACTATTGCACAGTGAAAAGGCGCTACAGCTTACTTGTTCCCCCCTCCTTTGTCCCCGTTTCCCCTCCCTCTCCCCTCCAGCGAGGAGTTAAACAGTTTGTTGGCGTGTGGGACTTTTTAAGTCTGCTGGTCCTTGACTTTAGGAGAAGCAACCTCTCACTGAACAGACTCCTCTGGTTGTTTATGGCCGTGTGCAGGGGATGCAGAGGATGCCCAGCATGGTTCATAATGTCCATATTGCACCTTAATTTGTTTTTATATAAGTGAGTGAAATGAGTCTTCAGTTGAATGTTTTTTAATAGGCAAAAAATACTTAACTCTTGAGCATCCCTTAAAATTTATACCCATCCTTTGCCCTTCGTACCCAAAATGGTCCCTTTTTTTCGCTAGGGTCACTCGAGGGTTAATGTTATAATATATATTTTAATATAGTCTTCATTTTACATGTTCATATTGTTCAAAATATGACATCTAACATGTAATATAAAAATTACATGTAGCAAATCAAATCACTAAATTCCATATATCTAACATATATATCTGATTAACAGAAGTGCAGAAAATATTTGTACATATACTTACTAAAATCAAAATCTGTGAAACCTTTTATGTAATTACAATAGAGAAAACGTAATTATGATAATTATTGTTTATAAATACATGAACTATGTCACTTTAACACAAGAAACTACCTAAATGAACATCCATCCAAAGTAGTAGTAAATGGTAAATGGCCTGTATTTATATAGCGCTTTACTAGTCCCTAAGGACCCCAAAGCGCTTTACACATCCAGTCATCCACCCATTCACACACTGGTGATGGCAAGCTACATTGTAGCCACAGCCACCCTGGGGCGCACTGACAGAGGCGAGGCTGCCGGACACTGGCGCCACCGGGCCCTCTGACCACCACCAGTAGGCAACGGGTGAAGTGTCTTGCCCAAGGACACAACGACCGAGACTGTCCAAGCCGGGGCTCGAACCGGCAACCTTCCGATTACAAGGTGAACTCCCAACTCTTGAGCCACGATCGCCCCACAGTAGTAGTATAGTAGTATAAGGATAAGCTAAAACATATCACCTCTTTGGCTGCATGCACAAAATGGGAATAGTTTTTGATTTTGAGAAACATTCCCTTAAATCTCCAAGTCAACTAGTTGTCTCTTGTGGCCATAAACATCTGAGCTTATAAGTTGTCTGTTATTGCTACTGGCTTATAAGTTTTGGTTAAGAATCTTATTCTCGACCAATATTCAGGAATAATTACATTTTAATTAGACATGTATTACACATTAGGTAATTTCTCAGTTATAACTAGGGGTGGGTTTTTATAATCGATTCATCGATTAAAATCGATTCTGGCTTGGATAACGTAAAATCGATTCATTAAAATCCTGAATCGATTTTTTAATATAAATTTATTTTGTCCGAAATGCCAGAATCTCTGGTGACATCTCACAAAATTTCAAGAACCACCAAACAGTAAATGAGAGCAGGTACAGGGATTCTGCACATATACTTAAACACACAGCGCGACCCGCGGATCAGAATCAGTTAGATGTCGCCTTTCTCACAGTCGGGGCTGAAAGCCGACAGCTCGCTGATCCGGGTCGGCGCTTTGTGTTCACGCCCTTTATGCGCTGATTCTAAAGCTGTTAGTTTGATCTCTCTCCAAACAATATTGACCGAACCAGCAGCTAAAGAAGATCCAAACGCTTCACATAAACATCGTCATGAATTCACTCTGTTTTGCTTCCATTGCGATGCGCAGCTCTCTCTCTCCCTCTCTCCCTCCCCCCCTCTCTCTCTCTCTCTCTCTCTCTCTCTCTCGAACAGTTTCGCTTTCTTCATTATTCGCTTGCTTGTTACGCACAAGTCTACTGTTGTTTACAGGCTGTCGGCCGCTGTTTTTTTCCCTTTTACATTCTTCCGAAAAGAAAACCTCATTTCTGCTGTTCAATACTGAACAAATTTAAACTTTTTAATATTATTCAAAATGCAAAATGCTTAGCCGTGTGTCTAATAAAACCGCTGTAACGTCAGAGGTAATGTTCATTAATTAATGGTTTTCTTTCGTTTTTGATGTACTGCAGAATATTTTTATAAAATCCCAGGCCAGGAAAACCTTCATGTTTTTCTGTGTTTTATCTTCAGCTACTTTGACACAAAGGCATCTGCTGTGATGCTCACACCTTGGATAAAGTCTTGCGAGTGTCAGCTTCCTTTTTATAGATACAAAAATATGTAAATGTTCTGATCTGAATTATACTTCTGACTGTCAAAATTTCCCAGATTTAAATCGAATCGAATTGAATTAAATCGAATCGTGGATCGAATCGATTTGGGACCTTGTGAATCGGAATTGAATCGATTCTAGAAATCAGTGACGATACCCAGCCCTAGTTATAACACTGGCCTTGGAAGCGGTAAAACATATAAATAATGTTAAATATATAAAACTGACCTAAGACAAACCTTAAAACGTCTTTGCTTAAGAATACTTTGGATTTTGAAAACTCGTAAAAAAGACACATGACCATGCTGCGACTTAGTAAACAAACTTAGCTCTCCACGGCATAAATAATCCTTGGACACACACACACACACACACACACACACACACACACACACACACACACACACACACACACACACACACACACACACACACACACACATTTCCTATGAGAATAACCATTTATATTGCATATTGCCATTAACATTTAAAGCTTGACATAGTCTCTGCACTGCAAATCTCCCTGATCTTCTCCAGACTCACACTCCCTCCTTCTCCCTGTGGTCTTCATCAGCATGTCTGCTTACTGTACCTCCCATTAATCTGAGAACTATGGGTGCAAGGGTTTTCTCTTAACTGTATCCAAACTTTGGAACACCGTACCCCCTCACATCCAAGAGCTGGACTCTTAAGCTTAGTCACTTTGACGGTGTTAGCTGTATACTATTTGTTTCATTTGATCGATTTTTAAAATACCATTTTAAACTGAGCTGAGCTTTGCTTTTTTATGGTGTAATTCACTCTTACTGCTTTAATTGTTTATCTAAGTATCGTCAAAGGCAAAATTAAATACAATGAATTGTGATTGTTTTTGCAGGTATTTTAACATAATCAAAGTATATAGGATATACAGTTTACTGCCTATGTCCTTACATGTGTTTACCCATGTATGAGCTGTGTTTTTCTGTTCTAGTAGGCAGCGCCACTGTTAGAAACCAAAGTCTATTTTCTGTCAGTCTACAACCCCTCACAGGTCCTCTCAGGTGAAGACACATTGAATAATGTAGCAGGTGTGGAGAGGAGGAGTGGGGTAGTTTTGTGCTTGAACCCGGCCGCTTTCAAAAATTGTGAAGGTGAAGCTAGTTATGAAGCAATGACATCCGATCTGACCGCCGTAACTGAGAGCGCTGACACAAATGGCCACCTATTGTAAGGGCCGTCTGGTAATCATACATCCCCGTCTGGCTTGCACACTGACGGCCAAACCTCACACTCTCGTGGGTGACCCAGATACAAAAGGCCTTTGTTTTCGTGGGTGCACACATAAACTTACAGACACTAAAGAGAAATCTAGAAATCCCATAGTTCTCCTCGTGGCATTGGTTTGGTTTAAAGGATTCTTTAAAAGAGCATCAGAGTGTGCAACGTCCCACTTTGTGAGTCTAGATTCAGGATGATGACACAATCACTTTGCCTCTGAAAGAAGTTTCCGTCTAAAACATTTTTATTAATCTAATGAATTTCTATTTGTTGTCAACAAATGATATAATTATAATACCAACCAACAGACCTATTGCAACTACGTGGCTGTACAGTCCAAAGCGTATAGACGTTTATTTCATTTGTCTCTGTGGGAGAAGAAGGAATCTGACGCGTAATGGCACAGGGAACATTTTCACATACTCTGACCCTTTGTTGAACCGACTACTGTCTGAACTTCACTGGGCGATGTGATGTACTTTATATCACAGCTGAGACATACTGAAGTCCAGCAGTTAACTGGCTGCAGGTGATGCTTTTATGTCAAGCGAGAAGATTTAATTGAAATGCAGGAGCTGGTCCCTCACGTTTCTCTTAATATTTTGCCTGCTGGCTACTCATAGGCAGGATCCTCCTGAAAAGTCTGAGCTTCAGTTAATGAGACTGACTGGTGTGCCGAGTTGTTCTGCTAGCCCTTCGGAGAATCTGAGAGAGTGCACGGCGAGGGCCCCAGCCCGTAACGCTCATGCACAAACATGCACACAGACAGATAAGAGCGGATAGCTGTGTGGGAGAGCTGACCAGCTATCTAAACTTCACAAAGACCATGCTGTTTAATCTGCTCCACACATTAAAGCCACGGCACCTCAAAGCCAGACGAGTCCTTACAGCCGTGGACATGCCTCTGCCTCCCTCGGAAGAGAAGACAGCGCGGCGGTGTCCACTGCGATGTGGCCCAGAAGCTTACCGTGAAGACAGGGAGTCTGTTCGCTATGAATGAGTCAATCTCACACCAGGGATATGACAATCCAAAGAGCACTCAAAACCAAACACAGCCCTTCAAGCGTGCACAAAGGGCTTTTCTCCATCATTAAAGACATCACACTGGTCCTTCAAATCTTTGAAATGCTGATATTGTTTTCCACAGGATTTTCGTCACGCTTTCAACACAAAGTCCCCAGAGGTGATAATAAAGGAGATCAAATAAAAGTCACAAATGGCATACTATTTAATCGCTGTTGTTCATTAAACAATTGAAATAAAGCTGATTAGAATCTGTTTTTACAGCAACACGGAATAACCGCGGCTGTTTTAGGATTTATTTATTTGCCACTTAATTAACTATGGATGGGCTCAAAGGCAGCCTACTGCTTGAGGAGGTCCAGCTTAGAGCCCCGCAAACAGCGTGTGCAAAAACAACATTAATGGCATCTATCATCAGCTACTAATTATGCTGCCCGTGGGCCTGACTGGATCCGGTTTCAGCTTTGGGCTCCAGCCACCAAACACTTAGCATTCATATTTAATCACAACTCATTATCCACTAACAATGTAGGAAGGAGACAGAGACCGCACCTGATATGGCAGACAGACACGGCCAACACACGCACCAAACAAAAATCTTACACATACACGTATTGACACCTGCAAAGACAAATAGAAGCAGCACATTAGCCGTCACCCCCCTCTTTCCCCAGTCAATGGAAAAGAGCTCTCTGTGCTTGAAGTGAGTCAACCTCTTTGATGAGAGGTAGCGCCCCAATTCGGTGCTTTCTCAGCAAGATGGTCCTTTCATGTGCGAGCCTTTTCAGCCTTTTTCTGGTTCAAAGAGCAGCAAAAGCAAACGGAGGCTAATCCTTTATCCTCACAACAACCGCTGGTTTGTTGCCGGGTTATCAGCTTAGAGTCATCATGATGTCACACTCCTCAGGTGTAAGTAGTCTGATGTGGGACATCAAATATGACTGCTGGAGCCACCTGCCCTCGTTATTGTCATCGGGGTGAAACAGAGTAGAGTGAGTCATGAGATTCACTCGTTTCATGATGGGGTCAAGTTTTCTTTGTGATTTTGCTCCGTGTGTTCGTTTGGTTCAATCGGCTGCATTCGGCGAGGCTATCGGCGCAAGCCTCGCAGCCCAGCGAGTTACTGTATCTGATGTGCATCAGCAAGTCCTTTCAAGTGCAGGTCTGCGCAATTTGTATTTAACACTGGTTCGAATAATTATCCAGCACTTGTTTGTCAAGGTCTAGGACTGTAGCCAGCTGAAACAGGAGATGCTCCTGAAAGATGCAGGAGCTTTTAAACAAAAAACACTGAAATATCATCTTTCTTTAAGCTGTGAATCAACACACACACTGCTATGTATTTTCTCACTTTGCGATTCTTTGAATCTGGGGCAGAAAATTGTAGCTATTATGCAATTTTTAAGAAATCAGCAGTTCACTAAGTGTAAATAAATCACTGCGAGTTCACAGTTACAGTTCAAAGTCATTTGTAGAAATGTAATTACCAATACAAACAAACATTTGTTTTGGATTCATTTAAATTCTAATTATTTTTGCATTTTTCTCTCGTCACACTGGCTAATACGCACCCGCACCGAATCTGGAGAGTTCAGCTTCAGTTATGTAGAATTCTGAGAGTTCGCTCTACTTGGTTCAGAGCCCAGCCATGGTTTTAGAAGTGTAAACAAAACATTTGACCCCTTGTGGAGACAAGTAATCAGCGTGTGACCTCAGACAGTGCCGTCTCTCATTTCTCATCACAGACAGGAGGCCAAGAGAAAGTCATCAGCAAGCACGTACGCTCATGTGCCCAGAGTATTTTCAAATACATATATATGTATGTATGTACTGGTGCACAGACACATGTATGCATAATTGTACTACAATGGCAACAAATGCAGTGACCTTATAGCAAATCCAATGAACCTTCATCAGATTTGAGCCATACTCTTTTAAACTTTTTTATTAGACAACACATAAAAAATCAAACACAACCTTGTGATGAAAAGCAAGTAACACAATATGCTTAAGGTGTCACAAGCTATAATCCTGAATTATTCATTCGAGCAAAGCAGCCTGATAGAAAAATCAATCATTCAATCCTGATCCGATACAGGTCTGCTGAAATATTAGCTGTGGGGAAACATCATGTATCAGTCCATGAATGCTCCTTAATGTATATTCCATTAAAAATTTACGCTCTAGTCTGAGAGTACGTGCGCGGACGTGTTCGCGTGCGTGCACTTGGGGTTTTTTGTTGCGCAGAGGACAGCATTGGTCTGCATGTGTGCGCGTGCTCGAGGAAGGTGGGGTCACCACGTTCACAGTCTGAGTCTTGAGAGCCGACGGGCTGTCGTCGGGGCAGGAGGAGGGGGTCACATGGGTGCAGTGACCTCCAGGCAGCGTTACGCGAACCCCCTCACGGACCTCGATGAAGTCAGATTGCCTAATCCGCGGAAAACAAAAGTGCAGTCAGTCAGAGCGGACAAGTCATCGACAACAGCAGAACCGCCGGTGTGGGAGAATTTCACCAGTCTGGGCCTCATGCAGCCCTTCAATTATGAGATATTGATGATGGAAAGGAGCCGGGCTTTTACACTACTAATGCTAATGGTCTCTAAGTGTTCACTAGTGAAAATGGACTATGTGTTTTCTGTTGAGTTAAATACGATAGGCTCGTGACGACTGCTGTCTGTGTTTTGCTGTGAGTGCTTTTGACAGTTGGCCTGCCAGTGTCAAATAACAATCAATGCTTGGCTGTTAAAGCAGCTGCATCTGCACGCGGGACTCCGATGTATGAAACATCTTTAAATAGGAGAGCTTCTGATAGAATAAACAAAGGATTTCTGTGTTTGCCAATATGGATGGATTATACAAATCTCCTGAAATTGTAAATCCGTCTCATGTGTAAAGCGATGGCGCTTATCTTTCTCACAATGCTACTGAGTATTTTGCCCCACTGCTCGCACGCGATTCCTATACTTTGTCTTCTGGGTGTTGTTTGGGTGAATCCCAAGTGAGAGCTATTCACGTTTTTCCCTTATACTGTGTTTGTCTGATGCACCACAGCCTACTGAAGTCTACAGTATTTACACACTGTTGTTTGTCACTCAGCTGACGATAAGCATCTCCAGCAAACTACAATGAGCATTATGAATGAGATCGTCCGTTGTAATCATCAGCCAGAGCACGAGACTTAACAGATAGTGGGGGGTTGGGGAGCCAGTCCACCCAGCAATACCAGTTTCTTTTGGTGGAAACCCTTCCTCCTTCTTTGGCAACTTGCCCCCCTAATGAACCCAATCCTCTTTAGATGATGTCATTTCAACAGTTTTGTTGTTCTTTGTGAATATGTAACCCAGATAAGCAGCAGGCACGCATGCAGGATGAACCAAAGAAGAAGCAAGAGGACCCAAAGAGATGGAAAAGTGAGAGAGACCCGTGCTTTACCAAATTCCAGGAGTATGAGGCGACCCAGCGTTGACTGCCCCACGAGGAATCCCTTTGATAGCACTCCTATCTGCCTGGCAATCAATACGTTACACAGTGCTGATAAAAGAATATGGCTTACATCAAAGCGCACGCCTGCCACGATGTGGAGGATAAGTAATAAAATGTCAATTATTAATGGAGGGGAAGGGTCCCCTTTCAAGTGGAAGAGAATTTAGATAGTGGAAATCAAACAGAATCCATTGTCTATAAATAACATCCTCAAGGCATTTAAATCCTTTCAAAATAACTTTCAAGTCACTTAACAGACACAAAGATTTCATCGCATGCAGTTGGTGCGGTTTAAACGTGAAATCCTGATTGCTTCCAAACAATATTCGCACAGCAACAAAAGAAGTAACCCTTCTGCAACCTCTGGACAACATTATTCCTCAGCTGCCAGCAGTTTGAACTTATAACCTTCACCTTCCTGTAACCCCGGCATCTGTCCAGCCTAACTGTGGGTGCGTAGATCCTCTCCACACTTCACCGTGGCTCTCGATCAATATTTTTCCCTGTAGAGTGGCTTTGTTCTTTCATGTTTTGATTGTGATAGCCAACAAAGTTTTTTTAGGGGGGTTTGGCTTTATCCCATCTGACTTTGAAATTCACATTGTTTGATGCGGCTTGTCAGGTGATATGATTTATTGATCAGCATGTCTCTGATAAGAAAAAGAGATGTTGGCACTGCATTTAAGAGCCCTGCGGCTTTATTACACAATGCAAAACAGAGCAGTGTAACCCTCAACGTAGCTGCAATTTTAAATATTCATAGGAAAAGAATCAACATATGGATCAACATACATATTTTATGTTAGCATTCCCATATGGAAAAGAAATCTACTATATAGCATGCATTAAGTACAAACTTTTTGTCTTTCATTTTGCCCCGAGGCAGCTGCTTGCTGTCCCCCCCCCGGCTGTAGTGAGGGGAAAAAGAATCAAGTATAATTCACTAATGAACCTGTCTGGATTGTTCTTCCCCGTGAAGTTCACATGAAAGCAGTTTTATTGATTTCTCAGCCCAGACCTAATAAACTGTGAAGTTTTCACTCTGCTCACACCTCAAACTTTACCTCCCACCTCTGTTATTGCACAGGTTGTGTGAGCAAGGTTGTGACTGTTTCTACTCAGCTGGTCAATGAAAGTAGCCTCTTCATTCCCCGAAGTCTGAGAATGTATTAATGTAAAGTTTTACAATCTTTGACAAATAACAGAGCAAAAAAAAGTTACAGTGTAACTAATGCACAACAACATATCTGAGGAAGTGTTAGATGCTAAAGCTAACTTAAATCCTTACAGCAGTTATCAGGTGGCTTTCCGCGCATGCTAGAGCTTCTCACTGCAGCTGTCACTGAATCCCCAATCTTCTCCTTTTCAGAGGCTAATGTGCTGACTCTGGGATTCTCCGGCTCTCAGCGGGGAGCTTCTGGCCACCTGCAGTTGAGGGAATGTCCAGGGTTGAACATGTGGTCCTTAACAAAGGGACCTCTTTTAGGTCCATCTGGGAACTCTCATTTTCTTCCTTGCAAAAGGACAGTAGCCAGGGGAACCTGGTTTACAGCAATCTTGAGAGGATGAGTGGTGAGAGTATGTGAGTCCTTTCCATCATCGTCTCTGTTACATTCAAACAAAAAACGATCTTTTTTAACAGCCTTTGCAGCAGCCACACATCCAGAAAACATGCCCGCAAACAAAGAAAAGCATAAAAATGTGATGTCTCATAAATGACTTTGGATGTTTTGATGACCATAACTTACACAAAGAGTCTTCAAACAGTGCACAGTCTTAGGTGTGTTATCAGCTGTGTGAGACTTACTGCTTTGTGTTAACATGTAGTCCTCTCTAAAGACAAAAGAATCTTCACAATTATGCCGTGCAGTCTGAAGTGCTTCAATGTTTTTATTTAGATTATTTATAGATGTGTATAACCAGGTAAGCCCTCGATTTAAGTCTTCATGCAAAGCAAACTGCTTGCAGTCTAAGAAATGCATTGATTTTCTGCTTTAACATTTAACAAGACACCATATTTTATTCCCCCAAAATGTGAAGCTATTTGTTTAAAAACTATTTGTTTAACCGTCCTTCTTGATCGCAACCAGCCCTCCTTTCTGTCCCACTGGCTCTGTGCCAGGCAGGGAATCCTGGCAAACACAGGGCAGACAGACAAATCAAGCTGCCGGCGGCGTTTCAGACAGAGCAGACAGTCACCAACCCAGTACCTGAGCACAAAGACAATGATGTCATGTTGTCTCCTTCCTTTGCAGTCAGAATTACTACTATTAACAGAACAACATGGAAAAGCATCGCCTATTTTAAAGATGGAA
Source organism: Maylandia zebra (assembly GCF_041146795.1). Classification (NCBI taxonomy): domain Eukaryota; kingdom Metazoa; phylum Chordata; class Actinopteri; order Cichliformes; family Cichlidae; genus Maylandia; species Maylandia zebra. The sequence goes on from NC_135185.1 coordinate 30,989,580, forward strand.
ACAAACCACAAAGTACTCAGAATAGAGGGTTTGTAAAGAATCTGCGTACCACAAAGGACCTATTCTTTATTTCAATTGAACTGCCTAGAAATATCGGCCGCACATTACTCTGCCCTTGGGTAATGAAACTATTAATTCATGATGAAAGTGGATCCATGGGCGTTTCTCAAAATGAGATCATTCCTTTCTTTATATATCCTTCAGACAATTCTGTCAATGAGACAGAATAAAGGTGGTTAAGTGCACTTTTGATATGTCTTTTTCTTTTAAATATATTAACATGCTGTGCAGGGTGATATTTAAAGGAACAAGTAAACAGTTGACCCTTTCAAAAATGTAAATAAATAGTCATTTACCTCACCCAATATCTTACCCCTTTCTCACCTCCCTGCCAATTGCACTAGACCACCCAATGATCTGTCATCACCAGGTCATCAACTGAACCACTGCATTCCTTTCTTTTCATTCCCTGCTTTTTTCACACTCTTGCAAGACTCATCTCCTCGTTTACATCTCTATTGTGACACAAGAATTTGTCATTTTGGTGCCCCTGGCACCCTCCCGGGCCCTTCACACCTCAGTGCGGCCTCCTCGCTCCACACCTGAAAGCAGATTAGCTGGACATCACCTCCCCACCTCCACCCTAGTTTAGTCTGCGGTTCTTTTCACTCCTCACTGGTCCTTCTTACCCCCCTCTGATTAGACTGCTTCAGTTTCAAGCATGAGGTCCAGGATAAGGTTACTGTACTGGGGTCGCTGATACACCAGAAGAGGTAAGTTATTGGGTCATGGGAACGAGAGAGACACTGGCCGCAGACGTTGATGTCATGGCGAATTGCCTCAGTAATAGACTGCAGACCGGTGATGTCATAGTACGGTTAGAAATCTGGAGGATGGGCGAAGGAGGATGAATGAATCGGATCAAAAGTGCAAGCACAGTACGATATCTGATGCGCTTCATGAAAAGAATGTCATTCACAATTGGTCTGCAGCCATCACTGTGTTTATCTCTTCTATTTAAAAAAACAACATTTTGGTTCCTGTTGTCATAGTTGGCACGGCAACCAAAAGCAGTGAAGCTCTTAAATCGGAAAAGTCCCGACACAGACCCGAGGTAATCATGAATTAGCAAACATGTCTGTAAACCACAAAGATGTTTCCCATCTGATATTTGCAGTATTCATCCAACCGTGTTTTTGTTTATTTTGTTGGCTGTTGGAGGTCCAGGGAGGCCGAGCACCGCCACTGGTGACCTTGTAAAAGAGAAGTGATGAAAAATTAATGGGAGAAATTCAGCCGCCTGCTTTTCTTGCTCTATTTAGTATGTCTGCAATTCATTATATTTACTCGATATTTTGCTTTCACATTCTTTTACATGATACTTATTGTGCAAAAAGGAAACAAAAGTGGAGCTTCAGCTGCAGCCAGCCAAACTGCATTAAAACTGAATTACGTCTGCACTGTGAAATATTTTAATTGCAAGCTGATAAGGTTTTAGACTGAGGCTGTAGAGCGATCAGAGTGCTCAGCGCTCCGCCACATCGGTTAAAGCTGTGAGTGGTGGCAGACAGCCAGTAAGATGAATCAAGACTCAGTGATGCTGCACTCTACATTTAAAGACACCACAAAGGGATTAGCTTTGATTTGTGGTCACTGCTGCTTATGTCTGTGAATGTTCCTTTTGCAATTTATCAAAAGAGAAAGTGCACTGTTTGAACCCTTTGTACCTTCCACCCACCCAAAGCTGCTCACTTACTGAGCAGAAATAACTGACTGATAATGTGAACGGTACCTATGGTTGTTCGTGTTTGTTTATACGTGCATGGATGCATGGCTCAGACATGCAAAAACAACACAAACAGGTGCCTAAAGCATGCACACACAACATCTGAACTTCTGCATTCCAACACAAGGCCAAGTCCTTTCCCTCACACCCTCTATCTATAACTCTTAAGACTCTCAAACACTTTGATCCCCTCATGCCACCAAGCCAATAGTGAAACATTAGTGGGAGTAGCTCTTCTGTCAGATAGTTATGGATTGTGCTGTATAGAGGATGAGGTCACCAGGCAAATGCATAGCTGCTCTGGCTCACTGTCACTTTTCTAATTGGAATGACAAGCGGGGTCATATTTCTCCAAAGTTAAGATCTTAATCTCCTCAAACGGGATTGATGCCGACAATGTTTTATACCCAGAGGGCATAAATATTGACACGTATCTTGATGTATATGGGATGATGTGTAACATGAGGCTATCGCTGTGTCGCACATGACAGGTGATCTGCTGACTTTGGTACTGACGAGCTCATAGACGCAGTGCAGCACAAAGGGTAACAGCTGCGTGCACGGATGTGGATATCTTATACGCTGTATCCTACAGAGCATCAGCATCGCTGCCAGTTGTCTGCTTTATGATTTTCATAGTTAGCAAACCAACCAGTATGATGAAATCTCTGCAGCTGTTGTGTGCAGCAAGTCAGGCAACCAAATCCACCAGGGAAGCTCTCCAAAATGGATGCCGGCCACACGGCTCCACTACAGTGGAGCGGAGTGTAAGCGGAGGGAACAGTGCAGCTATGCCATGACGGCAAAGGCTCCATTAAGGGCCATCAAATATTCATCTGCCATACGGCACTGAGCCCTTATTTCTACCCTGCAGTGTGAAAATCCACCAGGAAAACCTGTCCTGAAAACAACAACAATGCTGTGAAGAGAACGTAAAGGAAAGCCCCTAATTATCTTGGACTTCTCACCAGGCAACACCTATTTATTTATTGATGAACAGTGGCAGAAACAAAGGCAATACTGTAACATACTAACTACCACCGTCATTAAGTGAATGGCTGCCTAATCTTCACAATAAGCTTCAATCATAAAATTGTTCCTGTTCAAAGGGACGTTTGTTTTCTCACCTGGTCCACATTGTGCAGCAATGTCAACTAATGTCCATAAAGCACTCAATGAGCATAACAATGACATCACCAGACTGACCACATGGTCCAATAACTTGAGTTGACTCCAAGCTGTCAATAAAAACTCCATCAATGAATCCAACCAGGCCTATTCAGAGCTGTGACCGGGTTTAAAATGTGTTTAGTGCTGCTGGTGGGGCGCTAATTTGCTTAGGATCCTCGCAGGCTGGCTGTAATTACATTATCAGACCGTTAACAACCACAGAGGAGCTCGAGACGTTTCTCTAAAGGCTCTGTCATCCATCAGTGTGCGGTGAGTTGCAGTGGAGTTTATCTAGAGTGCTGTTTGGCTAGGTCTTTCATGTTTTTGAATGGGATTTCCCTTATTATTTAGACGCTGGCTGTGATACACAAGATGCACAGCCTACCTGAATATTGTTCTTGACCTTGTCAATCTCTTTATGACCACAGTGTAAGGGTCTTCGAAAAGCCTCTTCTTTCAGGACAACAAACCAAGTCACAAAACTCAAATCGTCTCAAACTGGTTTCTTAAACATGAAAATGAGTTAATTTTACTCAAACAGCCTCCAGTAACGAGTTCTCAATCCAACAGCGTACCTTATGGATGTACAGCTGCCAAATCTGCAACAGCTATGTGATAAGGACCAGGATCTCAGAGGAACATTTCCAGCACCTTGTTGAATCTCTGCCATAAAGGATTAAGACAGTTTTTTAGGTATGAGAGGGTCCAACACAGTACTTGTTACTGTAGGTGAACCCAATAAATATATTGTATTGTAATTATCGGGTTTACATTGCCCCAAACATAAATGTAACATACAAGTAAAAATAAATGAAGAAACAAAAATAAAGCTCTGTAGCATTAGACTATAACCCCCCCCCCCCCCCCCAAACAAAAAACATTTCATATTCTTAGAAAATGAAAAACTATCACAAAAACTAACCCTTCTGAAATAAAGGCCAAACATTATCAAAACAAAATAGGATTATTTATGCTATGATAATTTGGTTGCATTAGGCAGGTTGCATTTGGTGATGGGCTCTAGACTGTAGGAAGTCATCGGCAGCAAAGGATTTTCATCTGAGTTAATAAAAACAATCATTATATTTAAAATTAGGTGAGTTTATTAGGTGATTCATTCAAATGCAACATAGAAACAAATTTTTAATGATTGCATCTTTGTCTAAAAACTTGTGGACCTAATTGTATAACATGCTTTCTCTCAAATGTTCACCAGAGGGCAGCATCAGCGCACGTTATAGTTCTTAAGTTCACATTCAGTCCTGGTTGTTAATGTAAAGTGGCCTTGAAGGAGAAAATGCAGACAAAAATGTCCATAAAACAAAAAATGCAACACAGTTTTGTTAAAAATTCCCAGTGATACCATGTAGATGTACATCCAATATGATACATCCAATCTGAACATGTCTTGATGCATGCTCAGTAATTCAGGTAAGGAAATGCCAAAAAGTTGATTCTGTTCATCTGGATGTTTTCAGCGTTTTCAATGGGAGAAACATTTCATCACTAATCCAAGTGACTTGTTCAGTTTCAGCTCACTGCAGGTTTCCCGGACTTTATAAACAGTACATTTGCATAATGACTGAAGCTAATATCACTGACGAATAGGCTGTAAGGTCAGTTTCCTGATCATTAATATGCAAACTGTCATGACCTTTGATCAACAAACACTGATCAAAGCATTGATCAGTGATAATTAATCAATGACCGTGAGTAACATTCACAGAGTTGGGGAATGGCAGCAGTCACAGATGGTGAAAGATGTACCTTTAGGCCCCCTACTCGATTCAGAGATGGTCGTTCCCTTTTCTCATAAATGGCCTCTCTGACTTCCTGCTCAAACCAGCGTTCCTCCCTGTCCAGGGTGTGTACATCTTCATCACTGAACGAGTGTCCACTGGTCTGTAGGTGTAAATAGACTGCGGAGTCCTGGCCTGACGAGTTAGCTCTTCTGTGTTGCGCCATCTGCTTAGCCGGTTGTTTGATTTCTCCGATGTATTGGTGGCAATCCTCCTGGCACAGTGCTACACTACATTACTGTGTTTGTGTTGGGGAACCCTTGGGGTGGACCAGTTTTTAGGCGCAATGTGCTCTGAGGTTTGAAAGCTAAAGAGGTGCTGTGTTTCGAGAAAATGCATCTCAGCTGTTCTAATCCGGACACATAAAGGATCACTAATGGATTTTGCTTAGGCAGCAGTTGTACTTCTCTCCTGGATCGCGTGTAGCTTTCTTTAGGCGTCCTCCCAGCTTTGACAAATGTGCAGCTGGGATGACCACATTTACTCAGGGCCTTCTTGGCATGATGTTCTTCTTCTTCCCTAGCTGCTCTGTCTGTGGGGATGGTGTTCGCTCTGTGTTGTAGCGTCCTGATGACACCTAGTATGTGCTCCAGTGGAGGATGAGAGTCAAACCTTAAATACTGATCCGTATGCGTTGGTTTACGGTACACATGAACTTTTAAATGCCCCTTAAACATATTCAACTCTGTATATTTTATATATTTTATTATTATTATTATTATTTTATTTTATTTTTTTACTATTTAATTTGTAAAAATGTGTACACACACACACACACACACACACACACACACACACACACACACACACACACACACACACACGTAGGAAAATATTTAGTATACACATCCAGAAATGCATACACTATTATATATTGTACATATATTTATTAGTTTCAGGTTGGCCATTCTTGTATTTTGCTCATTTGTGTTGTTGTGTTTGCACATCTCTGTTGCTTGTGGGTCTCGCACACAAGAATTTCACTCGCATGTGCTGTGCCAGTGTGCCTGCACATGTGATGTGACAATAAAAAGTGATTTGATTTGATTTGATTTGATTTAAACCTTTCCCCACTGAAAACGCTATGTCCAGATGAACAGAATCAACTATTCAGATTTGTGCAAATCCTTCAATCTAAGAAGGCTAACGTGTCATTTTTCATATCCTCCCTAGTGAACTTGATGTGTGGTCCACCGCGTTAATCCATCCATTGGTGTTCCCCCGGATAAGCTGGAGGAGGTGGCTGGGGGGAGGGAGGTCTGGGCTTCTCTGTTTAGTCTGCTGCCCCTGCGACCCCGCAGTCCACCGAGTTAATGTGATCAGTGAATTTTGGTGCATCTGAGATTTCATTTTCACCCAGTTTTTATCCACATATCTGGTGTTCCAGCACAGGATAATAGAGCCCTCTTTTCCCCTTCTTCCATGTACAAGTTGCCACATTGGGTGAAACTGGGGAACCCATGGCACACCCATGTTCCTGCCTGTAATACTGACCCTTGTGTGTGAAATATGCGAAATGAAGACACAGTTCCAGAGCAAACATACTGCTGATACTGGTCCTGTTGTTGCTTGGATTAGTGAAAAACCTTTCCCCCACTGAAAACGTGACGTCCAGATGAACAGAATCAACTTTTTGGCACTGTGAATATGGTTAATATTGTTTGAGAGAATATCATATCAAGACGTTTGAATCTTGACAGCAGCTTTCCATGTAGCACCCACCAGACGGACTGACTTGGTGGAACTTGTTTACTGACATTTAAATAAAAACAATCAAATGTCAATACACAAGTTGCTACCACAGAAGATTGTTAAATCTATTCAATTATTTGGGGAATCTGTATTGTAATTATAATACTTTTGGATTAGAAAAGTCAGTAGGTAACCTTCTTGATAAACAAGTTTCCAAGCGAGAGAGTCCTACATGAAATATGATAATATATGCCTTCAACGGCATATTTAGCCAGCGGATCTGTTTGGATGATGACTGTAAAGATTTCCACTGTACTAAAAAAAAAAACACAAGCAAAACATTTTCACATCTGTTTATTTGCCTTCTCCGAGTGGTACAGCTCAGGCTCCTACTGGATGACAGATGGGCAGATTAACTAACATATTTATAGTAGTTTGTTTATTAGAATAACTTATTTTATATATTTATACTGTTAGAGAGATTTTTTGCACATTTGCAGTACAATACAGTATTCAGAAAATACTGTATAAAAACAGTACTTACTAATACCTTTATAGCCATTCATTGGAATTCATGAAAATCTTTTAGATGAGGTTTTCGAAATGTCATGATGTTTTGCACGTCAACACAAATGTATTGCTGTTTGTTAGGTCAGTTACATATTAAGCCTTTCAGTTCGTATCAGAACAGAAATGCAAACCTAACTGGGTAACCTTTGTAATTTGCTTTCATTGCTTGGCGGGCTGCGAAAGTAATTTGTTTATTTCCCTCATGCAACCTTCAGGACACAAGCGTGGCTTTGTGATAGGGAATAAATAGTCAGGATTTGCATTCTGCATTATGCAAGCCAAAAGGTTGCTTTGAGCTTTTTAGTTATGCCTTAAGGTGTCAAAATTAAAAAAGATTACACAGTTATTGTTATCTATGTTCAGTGCGACTGTAAAGGAAAATGACTGGAACGTTATTAGGTATTTCATGTAGCCAAACCTTTTTTTTAGCATTTTGCCTCTGTTGGATACCGATAGTGAAGATAGACAGGAAGAAACACAGCAGGGGGCTACTGCCGCTGCTTTCTGCCCACACGGCACGTGGCCTGTCGCCTGGTCGCCTCTAAGCTAAATCGGTGCCCACTTACAGCCCCATCTTTGACACAAACTGCATTTGTGGTCAGAATGGGCATGGATGTCATGGTAATTGTGGGATATTAATGGTTTCTTTGAACTGTTCTTTTTCTAAAGTGGAATGATGGTACAGCATACATGACTTTCTTTAATTTTCTTTTTTTTGCCTGTCCCATTTGGTTCATTAGCCATCAGAATTGTTGTCTGAAGACCAACAAGGATACCCAATGGATTTACTTTGCCAAATGGATCATTGTGGCATTGCCGTACTGGTCCATTTGATTGACCTTTGTTGTTATTATTTATTTTATTTTATTTTATATCTTATTTTATTGAGAAAGGGCACTTAAAAAGAGAAAGAAGAGAAAAATATCTCCTGGATCACCTGTTGAGAGAAAAAGAAGAGAAACAAGCAAAAAAACCATACTAAACACAAAACCATCGCATTAATCTAGCTAAGTGTAAACAGCAGTAAATACTAAATATTCAATGTTGTTGTGCAGCACGCAGGACCGACAGCGCACAATGTGCTTTGAAGTAGCAGCCAAGAAAGGTGCAGTTTTTAAATTTATCTGGGCTAGTGTAGATGTAGCCTTGTGGAGGAGTAAAGGTGAGGCTTTTGAACTTAAGAACACTGTAGAAAATACAAAAAATATTCAAACTTGAGCACCCAATTCTTGTTTCGTAGTCATTAAAGATGTATGTATTGACGAAATTATTATAAACCACAAATTACCATGTCAAGCCCATGAGGAGCGGATATAAAGTAAAGGTTTTAATATGCATCCCTGAGGCACTATCACAATTACAACCATCTATTTCTCATTCAACCTCAATTCAATGCATATAGTCACACACACACACACACACACACACACACACACACACACACACACACACACACACACACACACACACACACACACACACACACACTTTATTCCTTTTTTAAAATATATGAATACACGAGTTACTGGGGACAAAATACAGGATAACATTACAGGAGCATCTGTGTACATTTTGTTCCAGCCCATGACAATAGGTGCCATTCTGCCAGCTGTGGAAACATAAACTTTGAGACGTGGGCCCAGTTTATTTGCAAGTCAAAGCAGGGAAGCAGATATGAAAGGTATATTTGTCAGTAACATGTGATGTCTGTAAGCTGGACGTGAGTTGCTGTGAAATTCGACAATGCAGAACGTATTCTCATTTGGGAAATAGAAGCCGGAAGGTACTTAAACTCTCAGGCTGTGATAAGCTAAGATTCATTTGAAGATTCCCATTTCTCTTTAGGAAAATGTTACCAATGGATGTAAATCATCGCCGGACGCTTGCTGCGAAGCTTCTGTTTTATGGGATATTCCTCAGCAACCACATAAGTGAGGGTGGTAAGTTCAACAAAATGTAGCTTAAAAGATTTCTCAATATCAACTCATAATCAGATTTTTCATGTTGTCAGTTTTCACAGGTCCAAATGGAGACTGCACACCCAAGAATACCCTCTTTATCAGTAATGAAACACTAACTCAACAATATTTTCCATCACGTAAGTTCAAAAATAATGAAGGAAAAAATAATAGTCTTTGAAAGGTTCAAAGAAAACAATAGTACCCTGTGTTTTTAGAAATGATTATTAAATAAATAAGAATACATATAATAAATAATTGTTATATTTTAGAAACTATCTACCGAGAGGTCAACGGACCTAAACTCTGTTTCAACATCCAGCCAAACAATAGCCTTGCAGGTACAGTTATCTAATTTTTGTTTTTTATATTTCGGACTGTTGGTGAAAAAAGTCGTCTTGGGTATTTGCTAAAAGTGTTTGATTGTTTCTGTATTTGTCTTAGATTGTTGTAGCGAAAACAATTTCACCTGTAGCCTTAAAGTAAAAGGAGACGGACCAGGCAAATACATCCTAAATGCAACTGAAGAGATTTTATCTAAGCAAGATATTGTGGTGATGAAGAAGCCACAGTATGATTATTCGTGTATGCCATCACAGGTCTACAACAAAAGCAGCCCTGGTAAGCCTCTAAGACATGAGACTTTGCACACAATGGTCATAATTTTCAGTTTATTTGAAAAGGTTTCCAACCAGTGATCTGACGCACTTCTTACTTTGTTGCAGGTTTTCTTTATAACATCAACCGCTGCTTGAATGAAAGTAAATTCACAAACCTTTTCCTCTTAATTTCTACATGAAACAACGTGACAGCAGTGACAGTGCACAAGTTCTAATTTCATACTTTTATGTGTTGAAGGTTCCAAAAGCATTAGAGTGAATGCTGACAGTTGTTTAGATAATGAAACCAATACCAGAGTGGCTTGCAAAGGTATTATGTTGTTTATTTAACAGGATCATTAAAAAAACAACATTTTAGTAAGTACTGTGATAATAAGAGAGCACGGGGTTGAAAATTTAATTCCTGCTTTTTTCCATGAATGTTTGTATGTGCCTGTGCTATGCAGATGTAACAGAAACACACTACGTTATCTTTGACAATAAAACATGTGTGTTATGTAAGAAACCAGTCTTGAAAAGTCTAGACAAAGAGATTAATTATACCCTGGAGAAAATTCCTACCAGCCCAGACAAAGCAAAGTAAATATCTCAGTTTTCTACAGAACAATAACAGCAAATAAAAATAAATACACGCTTTTGAAATCTGCTCTAAAACATTAACGGTGTGTCTTACAGAGATGCCATGAATGTTCTATCATGCTTGTTTAAAGAGCTGGGTAACGCCAGCACAGCAGCAGTGAAAATGGGCAACATTACAGGACTGATTGCCAAACTGCCCCAGGAAAACCAAACCAACATGAACTTTGTCTTCACAAAAAACTCTGGAGTAAATGTAAGGTGTTTGTGCAACACAATTTTATGACCTTCAATTAATAATATTATTTTGTTCTTCTTTTGTTATTTTTTTTGTTTTACTAATATTTTTAAAAGTCTGTTGAAGAAGAAAACAGCAATTCTTTGACGGGCCCATTTCGTTTAATGAAAATTCCTAAAGAGGCCAGTAAAATGGCGGTGGAGAGAAATGGATCATTTCTTGGGATTCTGCTCTTTCCAGAAATGCATGCGGTAATAGTACAGCTCAACTAATTACTCATGATCTTTATAAAATGTATAAACATATTGACCAAACCTGATCTATTAACAATCTTTTAATCTTAACAGGATGACAGCAGTAAATACTATTTAAACAGTGAGATAGTGGGAATAGAAATGGGGGCAAAAATACAAAACCTTTCACAACCCATCGAGATTCAGTACAGTAATGTGGACAAGGTAAGTGTGATGTCATAACAGAAATAATGATCAATTTAAGTTCAGAGGAAAACTTATTCTGATTTTCATTTTCTATTTTGATAAAGAAAGGAGCGAATGCTTCTTGCATGTCTTGGGATGGAAACAGCACAGATGCAAACGGTAAAAAACCCCAAATAGATCTCTCTATATATATATCTAATTTTAATATGAAAACCACAGGAATTAAAGACCTTTGAAGTGTTCACTCACATTTTGCACACACGCTGATTACTGTGATAAAGTCTGTCTTTAACAGTTACTTCTTTGTATTACTGCTGTCCAACAGGGAAATCACTCTGGATCACAGATGGCTGTCAAACAGTGGAGACCAATAACAGCATCACCTGCCAGTGCACACATCTAACCTTTTTTGCCATACTCATGGTAAGACAGCTGTATAGGAAATAAGAAATTATTTTTTTTACAGCACATACTGACACATAACTATTTGAACCTAGTCACCTACACCTGCAAACATTAGCACTTCTGATGTTAATACTCTGACCTACATCACTTCAATCGGTTGTGGACTGTCGCTGTTTTTCTTGATCGTCGGTCTCTTCATGCACGTTCTCGTCAGGTAAGAGATCCGAGGCAGTTTGGATTTTTACCTCAGTAAAGTCCTTTTTCTTACGCACACTAATTTGCTCCACAGAAAGGGGAAAGCAAGCGAAGCAACAAAGATTCTGATGAACCTCTTTGTCGCCATGTTGATCCTGAACTTGTCCTTCTTGACCAATGAGAGCATTTCAAATCTGGGTATCAAAGGTGCATGTGTGGCAATAGCAGCAGTTCTGCACTACGGGATGTTGGCCACTTTTACCTGGTTCTTCATGCAGGCTTTACACTTGTACCTCAGTCTACGTCGAATCTGCACTGAAGTGAAACATTACATGCTGAAGATTTGCATCACAGGATGGGGTAAGAGACCTGAGCCAAAAATGATACTTATGCTCTCATATTATGAATAATAATCACAGGAGAATTTATATTCCTAATCTTCTCTTTAGTCATACCGGCTGTGGTGGTGATCGCTCTTCTTGCCTCCCAGAAATATAATTCTATTAATATTAATACAAATGAGGGGAAAGCAGCAACAATGTAAGTCTGTAAATCTGATAATAGATTTCTTGGATAAAACACAAACATCTTCATCAGAGGATCACGTTGTACTCCCTTTTTCAGGTGCTGGATCTCTGATGCTGGTATCCACCAGGGGGTCAACATTGGTTATTATGCTGTAGTGTTCGTCTTCACTCTGAGTGTATTCATTCTAACTGTAAGGCAAATCGTTCTAATGCCAAAAGCAGGAAAGGCCCAAGACAATAGTTCCATTAAGAGCAACACTTCCACCATTCTGAGCCTGTTCCTCCTTCTTGGCATCACCTGGGCTTTTGCTTTCTTCAGCTACGGACCTTTGCTCATCGCTTCCTACTACATCTTTACCATCCTCAACTCCTTTCAAGGTAAATCTAAAACTGTCACAGTGAGCTGACTTCATTCTTTATTGGATTAAAAGTCCTTAACCTTCTTCTTTATTTGTATAGGTTTCTTCCTGTTCATCTACTATTATAAATCCAGCAAGATTATTGGAGACGGCAAAATCCACACACAAAGTAGCAGCACAGCTACATCAAACACAGCTGTAACGTCTCCTTATGCATAAGGCTTGCTGTTTTACCATATTTTGACACAAGAGGGCAGCATTTTATTTCATATAGTTCCAGCAGGTTGCTCTGTGTAGAAACAACTTGGTCATTCTTCCCATGTGCTCTCCGCTGAATGGCTTTTCTGACATGAAAGCACTAACCCAGATTACCTTCTTTGACGCAAATACTCATGTGGACTAGAGCTCGAGTCAGTACTCTGGAAGTCATTTCAGAGCACGACTCTATGTTTGTTCCCATGCTTTTATATTTTAACAGACAAACTTGTCTTACTCACGCCAAATAATTCATAGAAGGCTGTGATTCAGTCAGAATACGCAACCACAATTGTAAACATGTCAGGATGTTAAGGTGTAAAATGTTAAAGTGGGAAAGTGAAACATGTCAAAGACATAAGGACATTTTCAATTTGATGGCAGTAACACCTCTCAAAAAGTTGGGACAGGGACATGTTGACAACCCGCTTTCAAGTCAAAAAGTCGTCATAAATAAGTCTCCAATAACACCAGAAAAAGTCGCCAGATTTGTCGCTAGTTGCTTTTTAGAAAAAGAGTCGCTAAGGGGGTCTGAAAACTCGCTAAATATAGCGACAAAGTCACTAAGTTGGCAACACTGGTGCTACTGCTGTTGCGAGTGTAACTACCGCCCCCGCCCCCTCAGCTCAGGGAGGGGCGCAAACACAAGGCTTTGTTTGCCGTCTCTGCTCAGCGCAAACACAAGGGTGACTTGCAGCATAAAGTGAAAGAGAGGGCAAGAGAAAGAAAAAAAAAACCCCACGGCTCCCAATAAGGAGCCGGCTCGCATTGTTCACTTCAAAGATACGGCTCTAAGAGCCATTTCGTTCGCGGCCGACCCATCACTACAAGTGATATTCCTAAAACTTTTCCACTCAGGGGCCGAGTCATTCTCTGAGATCTGCTGCTGCATCTTCTCAGAGTGCTGATGTTTGGCAATGTCCACTTCTTTAGTGAACCTGTACTTGGCCTCTCTGTAGCAGTCCCTGTCTCCGCTTCTGAACGCCTTTCTCTTTTCCAGCCACAGCTTTTTGGGTTTAGGAGTAAAACAGGGTTTGTCATTGTTATAACTCACCCTGGTGCGTGATGGCACAATGCTGTCCTTGCAGAAGTGGATATAGGAGGTGACAGTGTCCATAAACTCATCCAAGCTGTTAGAAACAGCCTTCATTGTGTCCCAGTCTGTAGACTCCAAACACGTGCGAAGCTCCTCCACAGCCTCATTGCTCCACAGTTTTTTAGTCCTCATGACAGGTTTGGAGAGCTTCAGCCTCTGTCTGTACGTAGGGATCAGATGGATCATGACGTGGTCAGAAAGTTCGAGTGCAGTGCAGGGTAACACTGGTCCAGTGTCCTCTCCTCTCTGGTCGGGCATTTAATATACGGTTTATATTTGGGAAGTTCCTGGCTTAGATTGGCTTTGTTAAAGTCCCCAAGAGCCATAATGACAGTGTCCGGGTATGCCTGATCCATGTGCAGTACCTGCTCCTCGAGGGCACACTGAGCTGCATGCAAATCTGCATCTGGCAGAATGTAAACAGTGGCCATAAAGAATGAAGCAAACTCCTGCAGAGATTAAAGCATAGAAGATAGTGCTTGTGTGAATGGTGCATGTTGCATTGAGTGCTTTGAGTACCCCGGGAGAGTAGAAAAATGCTATTTAATAATCTTAGCATTCTCTTGTAGAAATATCCAAGCAATTCCTCGAAAAAGATGTCTGCATGGGAGAACATGTTGATATAAAACCTTTACATACAGTACCTCTCAGGATTGATGGTGCCTTTTCACATGTAAAAGCTAGGCATTAAATTTATGGTGAGGATCATTATTCTTTATTCACTATTCTGAAATTGTCCCACAATTTGAAGACAACAGCATCCACGGTGGGGAAAGCTCAACTGGCAAACAAGACATGAGCTCAACACTACCTATAGTGATAAGATCCCTGAAGTTATTCGGATGTTGAAACTATTCTTTAAAATGTACCACATTTTATGAGCATATGGATAGGATTATCTCCCTTTTTCTTTCTCTGCACTACATATTTTATTTTGTATATATGTTACTTATTTATTGTGTTTTGCCTGCCTTATTTTAGTATCACAGTGGGACAATTTTGTTGTACCCATATATACAAAGTACAACTGTGCAATGACAATAAAGAGTTAAATATGTTCAGTGTATTTTGACAAACTCCTTTGCTTGTGGTAGATTTTTTTGTCAAGTTAATCATTAGTATTTATTTATAAAATAGCTTTTTTGAAATAAAAATTATAGCAATTCTTTAAAATTTACCATATTTAGGTAAATTAAGGTCTGATTTGTTCAATGACTTTTTACTATGTTAATATATTTTTCATTCAGAAATCTTCTGATTGGCTTTTTTAGTTCTCATTTTTGTGGTTTTATTGTAGTAGTAAATGGAAATGTTGTAATAACTTTTTTTCTATTTGATCAGGACACAATATTTCATACATATAAGTAAAGTATTGTGGGAAAAAATGATGTGTATACACAATAAAGTCTTAAAATAAAAGATTATGCTTTTCTTTAAATTTTGGTTATTAATGATTTCTTCAAACTACTCTTTTTACAGTGTGTAATGATTGTACCGCACATATCTAGAGTGATTTTATAAAATAACTGAAAGTTGCAGCAGTGCACATGGACAAGCCAAATGCATTCTGGAGAAGGGTTTTATGGTCAGACTAGACAAATACTGAGCTATTTGGTCACAATGAAGAGAAGCACATTTAGAGGAGTATAGGGGAGTACCAGCTGTCAAACACGATGATGCATCCTGTAGGATGAGCATCATTCTCTGGCACAGTGCTGTTTGTTATGATGATTTCTGATATGAGGTTCAGTTCTACGGTGATGATCGCAGGGTGTGCACAGGTCAAGTGCCACTATGACCCTCCAGACAATAACGAGGACAGGGGATGACCGTTCAGCTCTTTAATGGCAGATTTAGCGTGGGTGTGGGTATGTGTGTGGTTCTACAAACAGAATGGAAAATAGAACACAAATTACAATCAAATTATAGACAACAATAATCACCATATAACATATTACAGCCACATACTTGTCTTATAGACCCTAATACTAAGCTGGCGGCTTTTACTTATAGTCTGAACCATATTTGGCAACAAAGAAAATAAGTCAAGTCAAGTCAAGTTTATTTATAGAGCACATTTAAAAACAACCAAGGCTGACCAAAGTGCTGTACAGTAAATACAGATAAAAATACAATAGAACACAATTTCGTAAAACACCTCGTTGATCAAATAAAAAATAAATAAACAAATAAATTAAACCTTTCTAAAAGCCAATGAAAAGAGGTGAGTTTTAAGAGCAGTTTTAAAAGTTTCTAGGCTTTTGGAGAATCTGACGTGAGGAGGTAAACTGTTCCACAGTCTGGGTGCAGCCACAGCAAACGCCCTCTCTCCCTTTGTCTTTAATTTATACCTGGGAACATCTAAAAGCATCAGATCGGCTGACCTCAAAGATCTCCTGGGGCGATAAGTACTAAGGAGTTCTGACAGGTAAGAAGGTGCAGTGCCATTTAAAACCTTAAAAGCCAGCAGTAAGATTTTAAAATCAATCCTAAAAGCAACTGGGAGCCAGTGGAGAGAGCAGAGAACCGGAGTGATGTGGTCTCTTTTTTTTTGAACCGGTCAACAGGCGAGCGGCAGCGTTCTGCACCAGTTGAAGGCGATGTAGACAGGAACGATCTAGGCCAGCATAGAGGGAATTACAGTAGTCCAGCCGTGAAGTAATAAAAGCATGGACCACTCTTTCTAGATCGTTCCTGCAAAGGTAAGACTTGACTTTGGCTAAAATCCGTAAATGATAAAAAGATCCCTTAACTACAGAGCTGATTTGTTTATCAAGTTTAAAAGCATTGTCAAAAATAACTCCAAGACTCTTAATGGAAGAAGTGCAATCGGAGGTTAGGGGTCCCAAAAAGTCAAGAGAGAAGTTGGGATCTTTAGGAAGCCCAAACACAATGACTTCAGTTTTGCTTTCATTAAGGTGTAAGAAGTTAAGAGTCATCCAAGTCTTAATGTCAGACAAGCAGGAGAGTAGCGGCTGCAAAGAAACATTGCAGTTCAACCTCAGAGGGAGGTAGATCTGAATATCATCGGCAAAGATGTGGAAGGACACATTATGTTTACGGAGCACATCGCCCAGAGGGAGCAAGTACAGAATAAACAACAGGGGGCCTAGTATGGACCCCTGAGGTACGCCACAGGTTAAAGGAGCTCTGGGAGATGACAGTTCACCAAGGTGAACAGAAAAACTCCTATTATTCAAATAGGACTGGAAAAACTTTAAGACAGTGCCCTTTAAACCGACACAATGTTGAAGGCGGGCTAGCAGTATGTTGTGATCTACAGTGTCGAAGGCTGCTGTCAGGTCCAAGGTTACTAAGACAGCAGCACAACCAGAGTCAACAGTTAAAAGCAAATCATTAAAAACTCTCAGTAGGGCGGTTTCTGTGCTATGCCGAGCTCTAAAACCAGACTGGAACTTCTCATAGAGATTGTTGTTGTCAAGAAATAGCTGGAGCTGCGTGAGGGCGGCTCGTTCCAGTACTTTGGACAGAAAAGGGAGGTTGGAAATGGGCCTATAGTTAGAGAGTAGGGATGGATCTAGATTAGGCTTTTTAAGGAGAGGTTGAACAACAGCGTGCTTGAAGGGTGTTGGAAAGCAACCAGAACTGAGGCAGGCATTGATCAGGACCAGAAGGAAAGGTCCGACTGAGTCCAGAACCTGCTTCAGAAGCCGAGAGGGGATAGCATCGGTGGAACAGTTGGTAGTCTTAACCTTGCAGACTATTTCATGCAGCTGAGAGAGAGAGATTGGTTCGAACTGATTAAAGGCAGAATGGCACAAAGAAAAAACACAGGGATTGGAAGGTGGAGATGGAATGACAGACTGCAGGGAGGAAATCTTGTTTACAAAGAACTTTAGAAAGTCATTACAGAGGGTGGCAGAAGGTGTGAGGCTGGTGGATATGCAAGGATTAACAATGGAATTTAAAACACGAAACAGAGTCTGAGGTTTATGGACACTACTGCTAACCAGGTTTGATATGTAGGAGGACTTGGCCTCTTTAACGGCTTTCTGATAGGTTAAAAGAGAGTCTCTGAGGATATTAAAAGAAATGTGCAGCTTGTCCTTTTTCCATTTTCTCTCAGCACACCTAAATAATAAACATCTTCCCATCACTTAACTCTTGTGCCCCACTCACTTATGATGCCAACTAAAGAAGGCAAATACACATAACAAATCACCAACTCAAACTGAACTCAGTTTGGCCTAGGCGAACTTAGCTTAGCTTAGCCCGCTTAGCTTAGCCCGCTTAGCTTAGCGATAATTTAGCTTATAGAAAATGTACAAACAGAGGACGTCCAGAGCAAGAAAACATACAGGCTATCCTTCTTACACAAGAAATATCCTGTAACTCACCAGTCTTATGGACGCACACTCTCACTGAACCCACATAAACTGCTCCCGAGCATAACTTGTAATTCACACTGCCTTCATGAACACCATTTTCCATCCCAGTCAAACATTACTCACAAAACGGCCGCGCCCTCTAGTGGCGAGGCAGAAAGCTGCATCACAGTCCTGCCTTCAGAACACTGTTAGACTGCGCAAAGTGGATAGAATAATGAAGGAGGACTACCTCTAAAGTCTTCAACTTCACCTCAACTCAGCAGCATAAAACTTAAACACAACTGGGTGTTCAAACCGGACAATGATCTCAAACACATCAAATCTGGTTTTGGAATAAATAAAGCAGGCTAACATTGAGCTTCTGGAACAGCCTTTCTAAAGCCCTGACCTCAACACTATTCGACATATAGTTGGTGGTGGGAAAAAGTTATTTTTAATGTTTGTCACACTTAAATGTTTCAGATCATCAGACAAATTCAAATATTAGACAAAGACAACACAAGTAAACACAAAATGCAGTTTCTAAATGAAGGTGTTTATTATTAAGGGGGAAAAAATCCAAACCTACATGGCCCTGCGTGAAAAAGTGATTGCCCCTAAACCTAATAAATGGTTGGGCCTCTCTTAGCAGCAACAACTGCAATCAAGCAGTTGCTGTAACTCAGTCATAATCAGTGTTGGTCAAGTTACTTGAAAAAAGTAATCAGTAACGAATTACTGATTACTTCCCCCCAAAAGTAATCCCATTACTTTACTGATTACTTATTTTCAAAAGTAATTAATTACTTAGTTACTTTTTAAAAACACAATTTACAACCTGAATAGGTGATAAAGCGATAGATCTTTCAGCCCAATTCTACTTTTTCTGCATAATACATCATACAAAATGTAATCAGATGGAAAAGTCTCTTTTTAAAACTTGTTTTATTAGTTTTAAGCTTTTAACTTTATGCATCAAGCAAAAAATTTATTATATGCAACATTCTCTGACTGGAAGAATTAATTTACTTTTAAACCTATTTTCTGCACATTCCAGCACATAAAATAAAATAGGTTTTTGTGTTTACGCTCACTCTTTCAAATAGATGCATGTAGGGATGGGTATTGATAAGATTTTCACGATTCCGATTCCATTTTCGATTCTGTTTAACGATTCAATTCTTTATCGATTCTCTTATCGATTCTTTTTAAAAAGGAGAACACTAACTTTGTTTGTTAGAACTTTGTTTTATATCTTCTCTTTGAACAAGATAGAAATTTAGGAGTAACATGGCCTTACAAACCCAACAGTGAGATCTTAAGAGATCCAGCCTACGGCTCTTCAATGGGGTGTCACAGGGACCCCAGGAAAAAAAATTGTAAATGTATAATAATTAAATAAATATTCTTCTGTAGCAATAACAAAGTATAACATAAACTACTATAGGCAGCACGGTGGCACGGTGGTTAGCACTGTTGCCGCACAGCAAGAAGGTCCTGAGTTCAATTCCACCACCAGGCCGGGGCCTTTCTGTGTGGAGTTTGCATGTTCTCCCCGTGTTTGCGTGGGTTCCCTCCGGGTACTCCGGCTTCCTCCCACCGTCCAAAGACATGCAGCTTGTGGGGATAGGTTAATTGAATAATCCAAATTGTCACTAGGTGTGAATGAAAGTGAGTGCGAATGGTTGTCTGTCTCTGTGTGTTGGCCCTGCGACAGACTGGCGACCTGTCCAGGGTGTACCCCGCCCCTCGCCCTATGACAGCTGGGATAGGCTCCAGCGCCCCCCGCGACCCTGAAAAGGATAAGCGGAAGCGAATGGATGGATGGATGGAACATAAACTATTCTGTAGCAATTACACAAGAATATCCAGTAATGTCCCTGCCTACAATTAAACACATTCACTTACCGAAAATTGGGGGCATCTGCTGTGGTAAATGGGTGCAAGCCTTTGACCACAAACTGAGTCACTGCTCGGTGACATTTATGGGCAGAAATCTGTGCCATCTGAAACTGAATTTGAATAAGTTAAATTTGAATTTGAATTGCTAGGCTTGAATCTGAATTGTAACTTGAATAAATGCTTTTAAAAACTGAATTTGAATTAGTCTAATTTGAAATTCAATTTATTGGTTTGAAAATGATCATAACTAAATTGAAATTGAATTTTATATTTTGAAAATGAATTGATTTGCTTTGAAACTGCATTTTATCCTTTAAAAATTTAGCTCTCGAATAATTTCAGTTTCACTTCTCACCATTCAGTTTCAGTTCTACAATTCAATTTCAGTTCCAAAATTCAGTTTTTTGGAACTTACATCCAGTTCCGGTTCAAGTGCAGATTAATAGAACTACGTTTTACTAGCGGACCGAAAGTGTTACTGACGGGAAGTAACTTTTATGCTTATTGTAGCTGTTAGCTAAAACGCTAATTTAGCGTAGTTTGCCCTGAATTCAGCTTTGACAACAAATATGATCGACTGTTTCTAGTAGAATTCCAAAATTGTCATCTTGGACCCTCTCAGAGTACCCCCTCTGTATGCTTGCAGAGACCCCTACAGTAGGGAAACATGCAAAACTGTCCAAACCTTTGTATTTTAGCTTTATTTATATCTTACACAGCATCCCAACTCTTTAGCTAACTGAATAACTTTAGCTAAAGTGAATAGTTAGTCTAATTCATTAGTGCAGCATTACTGGATCACCTCTGTTTGAAGTGATATAATGTGATATACAACTATCACTGAAACAGCAAACTTTGTAAATAAGCAAACAACACTTCTCATTCTCTAAACGTTTGGCCACAGCTGTAGATTACACTATCAGTGCTTGTTCACTCTTGACAATAATAACATTTCTAAATTCTCTTTGTGCATTTACAGGTAAACAATATCTAATATTTTATCTAAATGACTACTTTGTCTTTGAAAAGGGTGAAGAGCCTGAGGCCGGTGACAGTCCAGTTCTACTCTAAGTACATCCTTACTGTAGCTCACAGGACAAGGCCACATTCCTGTCCTGCCAGAAGAGAAGAGAAACTTCAGAGTCTTCATGCAGTTCAACCACACCTGTCATATTCCATATGACAGGGGTCTCAAACTCCAGTCCTCAAGGGCCAGTGTCATGAAACTTTTCCATGTGTCCCTGGTGCAACACACCTGAATACAATTAGTAGGTCATTAGCAAGAGTATAGAACTTGACTGCGTGCTGAAGTGGCGACCCCTGACAAGGATGCCCCCTGGGCGCCTCCTGGGTGAGGTGTTCCAGGCATGTCCCACCGGGAGGAGGCCCCGGGGCAGACCCAGGACACGCTGGAGAGATTATATCTCTCGGCTGGCCTGGGAACGCCTTGGTATTCCCCCGGATAAGCTGGAGGAGGTGGCTGGGGAGAGGGAGGTCTGGGCCTCTTTGCTTAGGCTGCTGCCCCCGCGACCTGGCCTCGGATAAAACGGATGAATATGGATGGATGGATGGGTTTGTATAACTTTTCTCCCTTAATCAATGAAATCATCATTTTAAAAATGCATTTTGTATTTATTTACCTTTGTCTAATATTAAAATCTGTTTCATTATCTGAAACATGTAAGTGTGACAAATATGTGAAAAACTAAGAAATCAGGAAAGTGCAAACACTTTTTCACACCATTGTACGCTTAAAAGCCAGGCCCATGCCAGGGAACCAACAGATTTAAACTAACTCTGCCAACACTGCCAAGAAGAATGTTGGTTAATGGGTACCAAAAGCATGCCACTGAGGTGCAACTTGCCACGTCACATTAAACCAAATATTACTGGGCGTACGTACATATATTAGAATGTATGTATACTTTTGACATTTTGTGGATTAGAAAAAAATCCAAAATAAAATCATAATTTGTGCACTCAAATCTTATATTTTAAAGTAAGATGTCTGTTGCATAAACATTCAAGCCCATGATGAACGTATGTAAACATCTGACTACAACTGTAAATAATCCTATACACTGCACATCTTTAGAAACCTGCGGATACCTAGAAGGTTTTAGCACAATCAGAGTGATGACTTCCTGTTTTCCATCCAACCTGAAATGAGCACAGATACATTTTAAAAACTGCACATTCTTTAGATTTCATATCAGTACAAGGGATAAAGTATTACTGGAGCATTTATGTTCAGACCTACAGTCCAGCCCATGGGGGGGGGAGTAGCATTCTGGCAGTGTTTTTTCTGAGGAAACATATAATTTAAAAAGGGGGACCAGTTTATTTGCAAGTCAAAGTAAAGAGGAAGATATCAAAGGTATATTTGTCAGCAAAAATAATGACTGTAAGTTCAAGTTGCTGTGAAACTCAACAACGCAGAACATATTCTCATTTGGGAAATAGAAGCTGGAACTTATTAAGTTTTAGGTTGTGATAAGTAAGCTTGCTCCATTTTCATTTGCAGGCTCCCTTTTCTCCTTAGGATAATGTTACCATTGGCTGTAAACCATTGCCTGATGTTTGCCGTGGAGCTAATGCTTCTGTTGTACAGCACAGGTAAGTAACAAAATCTAGCTTAAAAGAAACCAGTATTTCTCAAAATATTTTTCTCATATTTTTACGTTGAAATTTTTTAGGCACAAATGGAGACAGTAAATCCAATAATACCCTCTTTATCAGTCCCAAAACACTAGCTGATTCATATTTTCCATCAAGTAAGTTAAAAACAATACAGGAAAAAATCATCATTAGGTTAAAGGACAAACTTAGTAATCTGGGGTTTTATATTTTAATTTAGAAACTATCTACCAAGAGGACAATGGAACTAAACTCTGTTTCAACATCCAACCAAATAATACACGTGCAGGTACAGTTATCTAATTTTTAGCTTTTCTTTTTTTTTTGCTTTCAAGCTGTTGGGGAAAAACATTTGTCTTGGTTATTTGCTAAATGTGTTTGTGCTTTAAATTTTTCTTAGAGTGTTGTAACGACACGGATTTCAACTGCAATATTGAAGTAAAAATAGATAGTCAAGGTAAATACAGGCTAAATTTAACTGAAGAGATTTTATCCAAGCAAGATATTGTGGTGATGAAGGATCCAGAGCATAATTATTCATGTATGCCATCCCAGCTCTACAACAAAAGCAGCCCTGGTAAGCCTCTAAGAAGTGAGTTAGTGCACAGTGGTCAAATTTTAAGTTTATTTGATCAGTTTGAAAAGGTTTCCAACCAATGATCTGATGCACTTTCCATCTTGTTGCAGGTTTTTTTTGTAACATCAACCGCTGCTTGAGTGAAAGTAAATTCACAAACCTTTTCCTCTTAATTTCTACATGAAACAATGTGACAGCAGTGACAGTGCACAAGTTCTAATTTCATACTTTTATGTGTTCAAGGTATGAAGAATATGAGTATGAATATGAAACTGAGCAAAGGGAGCTTTCGTGAAAACCTCACAGGTATAATTATTTGTTTATCAAATCAGTTAAAAACAAATATTTAATGTTAGCAAGTGTAACAACAGCCCGCTTGTGTTTGTGTGTGTGTGTTTGCATACTTTGTGTACATTTACATAAAACAGAATATGTCGTGAGTGATAATGACACATGGACTGTGTCATGCAACCCATCCACAACAACCACCAGCATCAATTCTTCCAGCGAATCTTCCACAACAACCACCAGCATCAATTCTTCCAGCGAATCTTCCACAACAACCACCAGCAATGACAATGACACTATTGACATTTCCATCAACCATACCATTCCTAACCCAGTGTAGATATCTCAGTTTTCATAGAAATATTTTTGCAATATTGTGCACTTTTGAAATCTACTTTAAGAAACTAACTGTGTCTCCGTGTTACAGAGACGTCATGAAAAATCTATCCTTTGTCCTTGAAATGATGGGTAATTTTGGCACAGCAACAATCAAGATGGGCAACATCACAGGAGTGATTGCCAAACTCTCCCAGAAAAATCAAGCCAACATGAACTTTGCCTTCACAGAAAACGCTGGCGTGAAGGTAAGGTGTTTGATAAAAGAGCGTGACACAATTTTAAGACTGTGGATTACTAACTCTCTAATGTCTGAGGCATGGAATAATTGCCAGAAAAATCATATTTCTGAGTTCAGTGAAAATTACTCTGGTTATTGAACATTCTGATGAAATACAAAAGATACTTTAATGCTCATTTGCATATATTAGTTTTAATTTGTATAATACATATGCATGACATCATTATTTTATAATTGTTTTTGCTGATAAACATTTCTCATTTTGAAAGATTGTTAAAGGAGAAAACAGCAATTTTACAGGCCCATTTCGTTTAATGAAAATTCCTAAAGAGGCCAGTAAAATGGCGGTGGAGGGAAATGGATCATTTCTTGGAATTCTGTTGTTTCCACAGCAGCATGCGGTAATAGTACAGCTCAACTAAAAACTTACTTTTCATATGTATAAACATATTGACCAAACCTGATCTATTAACAATCTTTTAATCTTAACAGGATGACAGCAGTAAATACTATTTAAACAGTGAGATAGTGGGAATAGAAATGGGGGCAAAAATACAAAACCTTTCACAACCCATCGAGATTCAGTACAGTAATGTGGACAAGGTAAGTGTGATGTCATAACAGAAATAATGATCAATTTAAGTTCAGAGGAAAACTTATTCTGATTTTCATTTTCTATTTTGATAAAGAAAGGAGCGAATGCTTCTTGCATGTCTTGGGATGGAAACAGCACAGATGCAAACGGTAAAAAACCCCAAATAGATCTCTCTATATATATATCTAATTTTAATATGAAAACCACAGGAATTATAGACCTTTGAAGTGTTCACTCACATTTTGCACACACGCTGATTACTGTGATAAAGTCTGTCTTTAACAGTTACTTCTTTGTATTACTGCTGTCCAACAGGGAAATCACTCTGGATCACAGATGGCTGTCAAACAGTGGAGACCAATAACAGCATCACCTGCCAGTGCACACATCTAACCTTTTTTGCCATACTCATGGTAAGACAGCTGTATAGGAAATAAGAAATTATTTTTTTTACAGCACATACTGACACATAACTATTTGAACCTAGTCACCTACACCTGCAAACATTAGCACTTCTGATGTTAATACTCTGACCTACATCACTTCAATCGGTTGTGGACTGTCGCTGTTTTTCTTGATCGTCGGTCTCGTCATGCACGTTCTCGTCAGGTAAGAGATCCGAGGCAGTTTGGATTTTTACCTCAGTAAAGTCCTTTTTCTTACGCACACTAATTTGCTCCACAGAAAGGGGAAAGCAAGCGAAGCAACAAAGATTCTGATGAACCTCTTTGTCGCCATGTTGATCCTGAACTTGTCCTTCTTGACCAATGAGAGCATTTCAAATCTGGGTATCAAAGGTGCATGTGTGGCAATAGCAGCAGTTCTGCACTACGGGATGTTGGCCACTTTTACCTGGTTCTTCATGCAGGCTTTACACTTGTACCTCAGTCTACGTCGAATCTGCACTGAAGTGAAACATTACATGCTGAAGATTTGCATCACAGGATGGGGTAAGAGACCTGAGCCAAAAATGATACTTATGCTCTCATATTATGAATAATAATCACAGGAGAATTTATATTCCTAATCTTCTCTTTAGTCATACCGGCTGTGGTGGTGATCGCTCTTCTTGCCTCCCAGAAATATAATTCTATTAATATTAATACAAATGAGGGGAAAGCAGCAACAATGTAAGTCTGTAAATCTGATAATAGATTTCTTGGATAAAACACAAACATCTTCATCAGAGGATCACGTTGTACTCCCTTTTTCAGGTGCTGGATCTCTGATGCTGGTATCCACCAGGGGGTCAACATTGGTTATTATGCTGTAGTGTTCGTCTTCACTCTGAGTGTATTCATTCTAACTGTAAGGCAAATCGTTCTAATGCCAAAAGCAGGAAAGGCCCAAGACAATAGTTCCATTAAGAGCAACACTTCCACCATTCTGAGCCTGTTCCTCCTTCTTGGCATCACCTGGGCTTTTGCTTTCTTCAGCTACGGACCTTTGCTCATCGCTTCCTACTACATCTTTACCATCCTCAACTCCTTTCAAGGTAAATCTAAAACTGTCACAGTGAGCTGACTTCATTCTTTATTGGATTAAAAGTCCTTAACCTTCTTCTTTATTTGTATAGGTTTCTTCCTGTTCATCTACTATTATAAATCCGCTGAATGGCTTTTCTGACATGAAAGCACTAACCCAGATTACCTTCTTTGACGCAAATACTCATGTGGACTAGAGCTCGAGTCAGTACTCTGGAAGTCATTTCAGAGCACGACTCTATGTTTGTTCCCATGCTTTTATATTTTAACAGACAAACTTGTCTTACTCACGCCAAATAATTCATAGAAGGCTGTGATTCAGTCAGAATACGCAACCACAATTGTAAACATGTCAGGATGTTAAGGTGTAAAATGTTAAAGTGGGAAAGTGAAACATGTCAAAGACATAAGGACATTTTCAATTTGATGGCAGTAACACCTCTCAAAAAGTTGGGACAGGGACATGTTGACAACCCGCTTTCAAGTCAAAAAGTCGTCATAAATAAGTCTCCAATAACACCAGAAAAAGTCGCCAGATTTGTCGCTAGTTGCTTTTTAGAAAAAGAGTCGCTAAGGGGGTCTGAAAACTCGCTAAATATAGCGACAAAGTCACTAAGTTGGCAACACTGGTGCTACTGCTGTTGCGAGTGTAACTACCGCCCCCGCCCCCTCAGCTCAGGGAGGGGCGCAAACACAAGGCTTTGTTTGCCGTCTCTGCTCAGCGCAAACACAAGGGTGACTTGCAGCATAAAGTGAAAGAGAGGGCAAGAGAAAGAAAAAAAAAAAACCCACGGCTCCCAATAAGGAGCCGGCTCGCATTGTTCACTTCAAAGATACGGCTCTAAGAGCCATTTCGTTCGCGGCCGACCCATCACTACAAGTGATATTCCTAAAACTTTTCCACTCAGGGGCCGAGTCATTCTCTGAGATCTGCTGCTGCATCTTCTCAGAGTGCTGATGTTTGGCAATGTCCACTTCTTTATTGAACCTGTACTTGGCCTCTCTGTAGCAGTCCCTGTCTCCGCTTCTGAACGCCTTTCTCTTTTCCAGCCACAGCTTTTTGGGTTTAGGAGTAAAACAGGGTTTGTCATTGTTATAACTCACCCTGGTGCGTGATGGCACAATGCTGTCCTTGCAGAAGTGGATATAGGAGGTGACAGTGTCCATAAACTCATCCAAGCTGTTAGAAACAGCCTTCATTGTGTCCCAGTCTGTAGACTCCAAACACGTGCGAAGCTCCTCCACAGCCTCATTGCTCCACAGTTTTTTAGTCCTCATGACAGGTTTGGAGAGCTTCAGCCTCTGTCTGTACGTAGGGATCAGATGGATCATGACGTGGTCAGAAAGTTCGAGTGCAGTGCAGGGTAACACTGGTCCAGTGTCCTCTCCTCTCTGGTCGGGCATTTAATATACGGTTTATATTTGGGAAGTTCCTGGCTTAGATTGGCTTTGTTAAAGTCCCCAAGAGCCATAATGACAGTGTCCGGGTATGCCTGATCCATGTGCAGTACCTGCTCCTCGAGGGCACACTGAGCTGCATGCAAATCTGCATCTGGCAGAATGTAAACAGTGGCCATAAAGAATGAAGCAAACTCCTGCAGAGATTAAAGCATAGAAGATAGTGCTTGTGTGAATGGTGCATGTTGCATTGAGTGCTTTGAGTACCCCGGGAGAGTAGAAAAATGCTATTTAATAATCTTAGCATTCTCTTGTTGAAATATCCAAGCAATTCCTCGAAAAAGATGTCTGCATGGGAGAACATGTTGATATAAAACCTTTACATACAGTACCTCTCAGGATTGATGGTGCCTTTTCAGATGTAAAAGCTAGGCATTAAATTTATGGTGAGGATCATTATTCTTTATTCACTATTCTGAAATTGTCCCACAATTTGAAGACAACAGCATCCACGGTGGGGAAAGCTCAACTGGCAAACAAGACATGAGCTCAACACTACCTATAGTGATAAGATCCCTGAAGTTATTCGGATGTTGAAACTATTCTTTAAAATGTACCACATTTTATGAGCATATGGATAGGATTATCTCCCTTTTTCTTTCTCTGCACTACATATTTTATTTTGTATATATGTTACTTATTTATTGTGTTTTGCCTGCCTTATTTTAGTATCACAGTGGGACAATTTTGTTGTACCCATATATACAAAGTACAACTGTGCAATGACAATAAAGAGTTAAATATGTTCAGTGTATTTTGACAAACTCCTTTGCTTGTGGTAGATTTTTTTGTCAAGTTAATCATTAGTATTTATTTATAAAATAGCTTTTTTGAAATAAAAATTATAGCAATTCTTTAAAATTTACCATATTTAGGTAAATTAAGGTCTGATTTGTTCAATGACTTTTTACTATGTTAATATATTTTTCATTCAGAAATCTTCTGATTGGCTTTTTTAGTTCTCATTTTTGTGGTTTTATTGTAGTAGTAAATGGAAATGTTGTAATAACTTTTTTTCTATTTGATCAGGACACAATATTTCATACATATAAGTAAAGTATTGTGGGAAAAAATGATGTGTATACACAATAAAGTCTTAAAATAAAAGATTATGCTTTTCTTTAAATTTTGGTTATTAATGATTTCTTCAAACTACTCTTTTTACAGTGTGTAATGATTGTACCGCACATATCTAGAGTGATTTTATAAAATAACTGAAAGTTGCAGCAGTGCACATGGACAAGCCAAATGCATTCTGGAGAAGGGTTTTATGGTCAGACTAGACAAATACTGAGCTATTTGGTCACAATGAAGAGAAGCACATTTAGAGGAGTATAGGGGAGTACCAGCTGTCAAACACGATGATGCATCCTGTAGGATGAGCATCATTCTCTGGCACAGTGCTGTTTGTTATGATGATTTCTGATATGAGGTTCAGTTCTACGGTGATGATCGCAGGGTGTGCACAGGTCAAGTGCCACTATGACCCTCCAGACAATAACGAGGACAGGGGATGACCGTTCAGCTCTTTAATGGCAGATTTAGCGTGGGTGTGGGTATGTGTGTGGTTCTACAAACAGAATGGAAAATAGAACACAAATTACAATCAAATTATAGACAACAATAATCACCATATAACATATTACAGCCACATACTTGTCTTATAGGCCCTAATACTAAGCTGGCGGCTTTTACTTATAGTCTGAACCATATTTGGCAACAAAGAAAATAAGTCAAGTCAAGTCAAGTTTATTTATAGAGCACATTTAAAAACAACCAAGGCTGACCAAAGTGCTGTACAGTAAATACAGATAAAAATACAATAGAACACAATTTCGTAAAACACCTCGTTGATCAAATAAAAAATAAATAAACAAATAAATTAAACCTTTCTAAAAGCCAATGAAAAGAGGTGAGTTTTAAGAGCAGTTTTAAAAGTTTCTAGGCTTTTGGAGAATCTGACGTGAGGAGGTAAACTGTTCCACAGTCTGGGTGCAGCCACAGCAAACGCCCTCTCTCCCTTTGTCTTTAATTTATACCTGGGAACATCTAAAAGCATCAGATCGGCTGACCTCAAAGATCTCCTGGGGCGATAAGTACTAAGGAGTTCTGACAGGTAAGAAGGTGCAGTGCCATTTAAAACCTTAAAAGCCAGCAGTAAGATTTTAAAATCAATCCTAAAAGCAACTGGGAGCCAGTGGAGAGAGCAGAGAACCGGAGTGATGTGGTCTCTTTTTTTTGAACCGGTCAACAGGCGAGCGGCAGCGTTCTGCACCAGTTGAAGGCGATGTAGACAGGAACGATCTAGGCCAGCATAGAGGGAATTACAGTAGTCCAGCCGTGAAGTAATAAAAGCATGGACCACTCTTTCTAGATCGTTCCTGCAAAGGTAAGACTTGACTTTGGCTAAAATCCGTAAATGATAAAAAGATCCCTTAACTACAGAGCTGATTTGTTTATCAAGTTTAAAAGCATTGTCAAAAATAACTCTTAAGACTCTTAATGGAAGAAGTGCAATCGGAGGTTAGGGGTCCCAAAAAGTCAAGAGAGAAGTTGGGATCTTTAGGAAGCCCAAACACAATGACTTCAGTTTTGCTTTCATTAAGGTGTAAGAAGTTAAGAGTCATCCAAGTCTTAATGTCAGACAAGCAGGAGAGTAGCGGCTGCAAAGAAACATTGCAGTTCAACCTCAGAGGGAGGTAGATCTGAATATCATCGGCAAAGATGTGGAAGGACACATTATGTTTACGGAGCACATCGCCCAGAGGGAGCAAGTACAGAATAAACAACAGGGGGCCTAGTATGGACCCCTGAGGTACGCCACAGGTTAAAGGAGCTCTGGGAGATGACAGTTCACCAAGGTGAACAGAAAAACTCCTATTATTCAAATAGGACTGGAAAAACTTTAAGACAGTGCCCTTTAAACCGACACAATGTTGAAGGCGGGCTAGCAGTATGTTGTGATCTACAGTGTCGAAGGCTGCTGTCAGGTCCAAGGTTACTAAGACAGCAGCACAACCAGAGTCAACAGTTAAAAGCAAATCATTAAAAACTCTCAGTAGGGCGGTTTCTGTGCTATGCCGAGCTCTAAAACCAGACTGGAACTTCTCATAGAGATTGTTGTTGTCAAGAAATAGCTGGAGCTGCGTGAGGGCGGCTCGTTCCAGTACTTTGGACAGAAAAGGGAGGTTGGAAATGGGCCTATAGTTAGAGAGTAGGGATGGATCTAGATTAGGCTTTTTAAGGAGAGGTTGAACAACAGCGTGCTTGAAGGGTGTTGGAAAGCAACCAGAACTGAGGCAGGCATTGATCAGGACCAGAAGGAAAGGTCCGACTGAGTCCAGAACCTGCTTCAGAAGCCGAGAGGGGATAGCATCGGTGGAACAGTTGGTAGTCTTAACCTTGCAGACTATTTCATGCAGCTGAGAGAGAGAGATTGGTTCGAACTGATTAAAGGCAGAATGGCACAAAGAAAAAACACAGGGATTGGAAGGTGGAGATGGAATGACAGACTGCAGGGAGGAAATCTTGTTTACAAAGAACTTTAGAAAGTCATTACAGAGGGTGGCAGAAGGTGTGAGGCTGGTGGATATGCAAGGATTAACAATGGAATTTAAAACACGAAACAGAGTCTGAGGTTTATGGACACTACTGCTAACCAGGTTTGATATGTAGGAGGACTTGGCCTCTTTAACGGCTTTCTGATAGGTTAAAAGAGAGTCTCTGAGGATATTAAAAGAAATGTGCAGCTTGTCCTTTTTCCATTTTCTCTCAGCACACCTAAATAATAAACATCTTCCCATCACTTAACTCTTGTGCCCCACTCACTTATGATGCCAACTAAAGAAGGCAAATACACATAACAAATCACCAACTCAAACTGAACTCAGTTTGGCCTAGGCGAACTTAGCTTAGCTTAGCCCGCTTAGCTTAGCGATAATTTAGCTTATAGAAAATGTACAAACAGAGGACGTCCAGAGCAAGAAAACATACAGGCTATCCTTCTTACACAAGAAATATCCTGTAACTCACCAGTCTTATGGACGCACACTCTCACTGAACCCACATAAACTGCTCCCGAGCATAACTTGTAATTCACACTGCCTTCATGAACACCATTTTCCATCCCAGTCAAACATTACTCACAAAACGGCCGCGCCCTCTAGTGGCGAGGCAGAAAGCTGCATCACAGTCCTGCCTTCAGAACACTGTTAGACTGCGCAAAGTGGATAGAATAATGAAGGAGGACTACCTCTAAAGTCTTCAACTTCACCTCAACTCAGCAGCATAAAACTTAAACACAACTGGGTGTTCAAACCGGACAATGATCTCAAACACATCAAATCTGGTTTTGGAATAAATAAAGCAGGCTAACATTGAGCTTCTGGAACAGCCTTTCTAAAGCCCTGACCTCAACACTATTCGACATATAGTTGGTGGTGGGAAAAAGTTATTTTTAATGTTTGTCACACTTAAATGTTTCAGATCATCAGACAAATTCAAATATTAGACAAAGACAACACAAGTAAACACAAAATGCAGTTTCTAAATGAAGGTGTTTATTATTAAGGGGGAAAAAATCCAAACCTACATGGCCCTGCGTGAAAAAGTGATTGCCCCTAAACCTAATAAATGGTTGGGCCTCTCTTAGCAGCAACAACTGCAATCAAGCAGTTGCTGTAACTCAGTCATAATCAGTGTTGGTCAAGTTACTTGAAAAAAGTAATCAGTAACTAATTACTGATTACTTCCCCCCAAAAGTAATCCCGTTACTTTACTGATTACTTATTTTCAAAAGTAATTAATTACTTAGTTACTTTTTAAAAACACGATTTACAACCTGAATAGGTGATAAAGCGATAGATCTTTCAGCCCAATTCTACTTTTTCTGCATAATACATCATACAAAATGTAATCAGATGGAAAAGTCTCTTTTTAAAACTTGTTTTATTAGTTTTAAGCTTTTAACTTTATGCATCAAGCAAAAAATTTATTATATGCAACATTCTCTGACTGGAAGAATTAATTTACTTTTAAACCTATTTTCTGCACATTCCAGCACATAAAATAAAATAGGTTTTTGTGTTTACGCTCACTCTTTCAAATAGATGCATGTAGGGATGGGTATTGATAAGATTTTCACGATTCCGATTCCATTTTCGATTCTGTTTAACGATTCAATTCTTTATCGATTCTCTTATCGATTCTTTTTAAAAAGGAGAACACTAACTTTGTTTGTTAGAACTTTGTTTTATATCTTCTCTTTGAACAAGATAGAAATTTAGGAGTAACATGGCCTTACAAACCCAACAGTGAGATCTTAAGAGATCCAGCCTACGGCTCTTCAATGGGGTGTCACAGGGACCCCAGGAAAAAAAATTGTAAATGTATAATAATTAAATAAATATTCTTCTGTAGCAATAACAAAGTATAACATAAACTACTATAGGCAGCACGGTGGCACGGTGGTTAGCACTGTTGCCGCACAGCAAGAAGGTCCTGAGTTCAATTCCACCACCAGGCCGGGGCCTTTCTGTGTGGAGTTTGCATGTTCTCCCCGTGTTTGCGTGGGTTCCCTCCGGGTACTCCGGCTTCCTCCCACCGTCCAAAGACATGCAGCTTGTGGGGATAGGTTAATTGAATAATCCAAATTGTCACTAGGTGTGAATGAAAGTGAGTGCGAATGGTTGTCTGTCCCTGTGTGTTAGCCCTGCGACAGACTGGCGACCTGTCCAGGGTGTACCCCGCCCCTCGCCCTATGACAGCTGGGATAGGCTCCAGCGCCCCCCGCGACCCTGAAAAGGATAAGCGGAAGCGAATGGATGGATGGATGGAACATAAACTATTCTGTAGCAATTACACAAGAATATCCAGTAATGTCCCTGCCTACAATTAAACACATTCACTTACCGAAAATTGGGGGCATCTGCTGTGGTAAATGGGTGCAAGCCTTTGACCACAAACTGAGTCACTGCTCGGTGACATTTATGGGCAGAAATCTGTGCCATCTGAAACTGAATTTGAATAAGTTAAATTTGAATTTGAATTGCTAGGCTTGAATCTGAATTGTAACTTGAATAAATGCTTTTAAAAACTGAATTTGAATTAGTCTAATTTGAAATTCAATTTATTGGTTTGAAAATGATCATAACTAAATTGAAATTGAATTTTATATTTTGAAAATGAATTGATTTGCTTTGAAACTGCATTTTATCCTTTAAAAATTTAGCTCTCGAATAATTTCAGTTTCAGTTCTACAATTCAATTTCAGTTCCAAAATTCAGTTTTTTGGAACTTACATCCAGTTCCGGTTCAAGTGCAGATTAATAGAACTACGTTTTACTAGCGGACCGAAAGTGTTACTGACGGGAAGTAACTTTTATGCTTATTGTAGCTGTTAGCTAAAACGCTAATTTAGCATAGTTTGCCCTGAATTCAGCTTTGACAACAAATATGATCGACTGTTTCTAGTAGAATTCCAAAGTTGTCATCTTGGACCCTCTCAGAGTGCCCCTCTGTATGCTTGCAGAGACCCCTACAGTAGGGAAACATGCAAAACTGTCCAAACCTTTGTATTTTAGCTCTATTTATATCTTACACAGCATCCCAACTCTTTAGCTAACTTAATAACTTTAGCTAAAGTGAATAGTTAGTCTAATTCATTAGTGCAGCATTACTGGATCACCTCTGTTTGAAGTGATATAATATGATATACAACTATCACTGAAACAGCAAACTTTGTAAATAAGCAAACAACACTTCTCATTCTCTAAACGTTTGGCCACAGCTGTAGATTACACTATCAGTGCTTGTTCACTCTTGACAATAATAACATTTCTAAATTCTCTTTGTGCATTTACAGGTAAACAATATCTAATATTTTATCTAAATGACTACTTTGTCTTTGAAAAGGGTGAAGAGCCTGAGGCCGGTGACAGTCCAGTTCTACTCTAAGTACATCCTTACTGTAGCTCACAGGACAAGGCCACATTCCTGTCCTGCCAGAAGAGAAGAGAAACTTCAGAGTCTTCATGCAGTTCAACCACACCTGTCATATTCCATATGACAGGGGTCTCAAACTCCAGTCCTCAAGGGCCAGTGTCATGAAACTTTTCCATGTGTCCCTGGTGCAACACACCTGAATACAATTAGTAGGTCATTAGCAAGAGTATAGAACTTGACTGCGTGCTGAAGTGGCGACCCCTGACAAGGATGCCCCCTGGGCGCCTCCTGGGTGAGGTGTTCCAGGCATGTCCCACCGGGAGGAGGCCCCGGGGCAGACCCAGGACACGCTGGAGAGATTATATCTCTCGGCTGGCCTGGGAACGCCTTGGTATTCCCCCGGATAAGCTGGAGGAGGTGGCTGGGGAGAGGGAGGTCTGGGCCTCTTTGCTTAGGCTGCTGCCCCCGCGACCCGGCCTCGGATAAAACGGATGAAGATGGATGGATGGATGGGTTTGTATAACTTTTCTCCCTTAATCAATGAAATCATCATTTTAAAAATGCATTTTGTATTTATTTACCTTTGTCTAATATTAAAATCTGTTTCATTATCTGAAACATGTAAGTGTGACAAATATGTGAAAAACTAAGAAATCAGGAAAGTGCAAACACTTTTTCACACCATTGTACGCTTAAAAGCCAGGCCCATGCCAGGGAACCAACAGATTTAAACTAACTCTGCCAACACTGCCAAGAAGAATGTTGGTTAATGGGTACCAAAAGCATGCCACTGAGGTGCAACTTGCCACGTCACATTAAACCAAATATTACTGGGCGTACGTACATATATTAGAATGTATGTATACTTTTGACATTTTGTGGATTAGAAAAAAATCCAAAATAAAATCATAATTTGTGCACTCAAATCTTATATTTTAAAGTAAGATGTCTGTTGCATAAACATTCAAGCCCATGATGAACGTATGTAAACATCTGACTACAACTGTAAATAATCCTATACACTGCACATCTTTAGAAACCTGCGGATACCTAGAAGGTTTTAGCACAATCAGAGTGATGACTTCCTGTTTTCCATCCAACCTGAAATGAGCACAGATACATTTTAAAAACTGCACATTCTTTAGATTTCATATCAGTACAAGGGATAAAGTATTACTGGAGCATTTATGTTCAGACCTACAGTCCAGCCCATGGGGGGGGGAGTAGCATTCTGGCAGTGTTTTTTCTGAGGAAACATATAATTTAAAAAGGGGGACCAGTTTATTTGCAAGTCAAAGTAAAGAGGAAGATATCAAAGGTATATTTGTCAGCAAAAATAATGACTGTAAGTTCAAGTTGCTGTGAAACTCAACAACGCAGAACATATTCTCATTTGGGAAATAGAAGCTGGAACTTATTAAGTTTTAGGTTGTGATAAGTAAGCTTGCTCCATTTTCATTTGCAGGCTCCCTTTTCTTCTTAGGATAATGTTACCATTGGCTGTAAACCATTGCCTGATGTTTGCCGTGGAGCTAATGCTTCTGTTGTACAGCACAGGTAAGTAACAAAATCTAGCTTAAAAGAAACCAGTATTTCTCAAAATATTTTTCTCATATTTTTACGTTGAAATTTTTTAGGCACAAATGGAGACAGTAAACCCAATAATACCCTCTTTATCAGTCCCAAAACACTAGCTGATTCATATTTTCCATCAAGTAAGTTAAAAACAATACAGGAAAAAATCATCATTAGGTTAAAGGACAAACTTAGTAATCTGGGGTTTTATATTTTAATTTAGAAACTATCTACCAAGAGGACAATGGAACTAAACTCTGTTTCAACATCCAACCAAATAATACACGTGCAGGTACAGTTATCTAATTTTTAGCTTTTCTTTTTTTTTTGCTTTCAAGCTGTTGGGGAAAAACATTTGTCTTGGTTATTTGCTAAATGTGTTTGTGCTTTAAATTTTTCTTAGAGTGTTGTAACGACACGGATTTCAACTGCAATATTGAAGTAAAAATAGATAGTCAAGGTAAATACAGGCTAAATTTAACTGAAGAGATTTTATCCAAGCAAGATATTGTGGTGATGAAGGATCCAGAGCATAATTATTCATGTATGCCATCCCAGCTCTACAACAAAAGCAGCCCTGGTAAGCCTCTAAGAAGTGAGTTAGTGCACAGTGGTCAAATTTTCAGTTTATTTGATCAGTTTGAAAAGGTTTCCAACCAATGATCTGATGCACTTTCCATCTTGTTGCAGGTTTTTTTTGTAACATCAACCGCTGCTTGAGTGAAAGTAAATTCACAAACCTTTTCCTCTTAATTTCTACATGAAACAATGTGACAGCAGTGACAGTGCACAAGTTCTAATTTCATACTTTTATGTGTTCAAGGTATGAAGAATATGAGTATGAATATGAAACTGAGCAAAGGGAGCTTTCGTGAAAACCTCACAGGTATAATTATTTGTTTATCAAATCAGTTAAAAACAAATATTTAATGTTAGCAAGTGTAACAACAGCCCGCTTGTGTTTGTGTGTGTGTGTTTGCATACTTTGTGTACATTTACATAAAACAGAATATGTCGTGAGTGATAATGACACATGGACTGTGTCATGCAACCCATCCACAACAACCACCAGCATCATTTCTTCCAGCAAATCTTCCACAACAACCACCAGCATCATTTCTTCCAGCGAATCTTCCACAACAACCACCAGCAATGACAATGACACTATTGACATTTCCATCAACCATACCATTCCTAACCCAGTGTAGATATCTCAGTTTTCATAGAAATATTTTTGCAATATTGTGCACTTTTGAAATCTACTTTAAGAAACTAACTGTGTCTCCGTGTTACAGAGACGTCATGAAAAATCTATCCTTTGTCCTTGAAATGATGGGTAATTTTGGCACAGCAACAATCAAGATGGGCAACATCACAGGAGTGATTGCCAAACTCTCCCAGAAAAATCAAACCAACATGAACTTTGCCTTCACAGAAAACGCTGGCGTGAAGGTAAGGTGTTTGATAAAAGAGCGTGACACAATTTTAAGACTGTGGATTACTAACTCTCTAATGTCTGAGGCATGGAATAATTGCCAGAAAAATCATATTTCTGAGTTCAGTGAAAATTACTCTGGTTATTGAACATTCTGATGAAATACAAAAGATACTTTAATGCTCATTTGCATATATTAGTTTTAATTTGTATAATACATATGCATGACATCATTATTTTATAATTGTTTTTGCTGATAAACATTTCTCATTTTGAAAGATTGTTAAAGGAGAAAACAGCAATTCTTTGACGGGCCCATTTCGTTTAATGAAAATTCCTAAAGAGGCCAGTAAAATGGCGGTGGAGGGAAATGGATCATTTCTTGGAATTCTGTTGTTTCCACACCAGCATGTGGTAATAGTACAGCTCAACTAAAAACTTACTTTTCATATGTATAAACATATTGACCAAACCTGATCTATTAACAATCTTTTAATCTTAACAGGATGACAGCAGTAAATACTATTTAAACAGTGAGATAGTGGGAATAGAAATGGGGGCAAAAATACAAAACCTTTCACAACCCATCGAGATTCAGTACAGTAATGTGGACAAGGTAAGTGTGATGTCATAACAGAAATAATGATCAATTTAAGTTCAGAGGAAAACTTATTCTGATTTTCATTTTCTATTTTGATAAAGAAAGGAGCGAATGCTTCTTGCATGTCTTGGGATGGAAACAGCACAGATGCAAACGGTAAAAAACCCCAAATAGATCTCTCTATATATATATCTAATTTTAATATGAAAACCACAGGAATTAAAGACCTTTGAAGTGTTCACTCACATTTTGCACACACGCTGATTACTGTGATAAAGTCTGTCTTTAACAGTTACTTCTTTGTATTACTGCTGTCCAACAGGGAAATCACTCTGGATCACAGATGGCTGTCAAACAGTGGAGACCAATAACAGCATCACCTGCCAGTGCACACATCTAACCTTTTTTGCTATACTCATGGTAAGACAGCTGTATAGGAAATAAGAAATTATTTTTTTTACAGCACATACTGACACATAACTATTTGAACCTAGTCACCTACACCTGCAAACATTAGCACTTCTGATGTTAATACTCTGACCTACATCACTTCAATCGGTTGTGGACTGTCGCTGTTTTTCTTGATCGTCGGTCTCTTCATGCACGTTCTCGTCAGGTAAGAGATCCGAGGCAGTTTGGATTTTTACCTCAGTAAAGTCCTTTTTCTTACGCACACTAATTTGCTCCACAGAAAGAGGAAAGCAAGCGAAGCAACAAAGATTCTGATGAACCTCTTTGTCGCCATGTTGATCCTGAACTTGTCCTTCTTGACCAATGAGAGCATTTCAAATCTGGGTATCAAAGGTGCATGTGTGGCAATAGCAGCAGTTCTGCACTACGGGATGTTGGCCACTTTTACCTGGTTCTTCATGCAGGCTTTACACTTGTACCTCAGTCTACGTCGAATCTGCACTGAAGTGAAACATTACATGCTGAAGATTTGCATCACAGGATGGGGTAAGAGACCTGAGCCAAAAATGATACTTATGCTCTCATATTATGAATAATAATCACAGGAGAATTTATATTCCTAATCTTCTCTTTAGTCATACCGGCTGTGGTGGTGATCGCTCTTCTTGCCTCCCAGAAATATAATTCTATTAATATTAATACAAATGAGGGGAAAGCAGCAACAATGTAAGTCTGTAAATCTGATAATAGATTTCTTGGATAAAACACAAACATCTTCATCAGAGGATCACGTTGTACTCCCTTTTTCAGGTGCTGGATCTCTGATGCTGGTATCCACCAGGGGGTCAACATTGGTTATTATGCTGTAGTGTTCGTCTTCACTCTGAGTGTATTCATTCTAACTGTAAGGCAAATCGTTCTAATGCCAAAAGCAGGAAAGGCCCAAGACAATAGTTCCATTAAGAGCAACACTTCCACCATTCTGAGCCTGTTCCTCCTTCTTGGCATCACCTGGGCTTTTGCTTTCTTCAGCTACGGACCTTTGCTCATCGCTTCCTACTACATCTTTACCATCCTCAACTCCTTTCAAGGTAAATCTAAAACTGTCACAGTGAGCTGACTTCATTCTTTATTGGATTAAAAGTCCTTAACCTTCTTCTTTATTTGTATAGGTTTCTTCCTGTTCATCTACTATTATAAATCCAGCAAGATTATTGGAGACGGCAAAATCCACACACAAAGTAGCAGCACAGCTACATCAAACACAGCTGTAACGTCTCCTTATGCATAAGGCTTGCTGTTTTACCATATTTTGACACAAGAGGGCAGCATTTTATTTCATATAGTTCCAGCAGGTTGCTCTGTGTAGAAACAACTTGGTCATTCTTCCCATGTGCTCTCCGCTGAATGGCTTTTCTGACATGAAAGCACTAACCCAGATTACCTTCTTTGACGCAAATACTCATGTGGACTAGAGCTCGAGTCAGTACTCTGGAAGTCATTTCAGAGCACGACTCTATGTTTGTTCCCATGCTTTTATATTTTAACAGACAAACTTGTCTTACTCACGCCAAATAATTCATAGAAGGCTGTGATTCAGTCAGAATACGCAACCACAATTGTAAACATGTCAGGATGTTAAGGTGTAAAATGTTAAAGTGGGAAAGTGAAACATGTCAAAGACATAAGGACATTTTCAATTTGATGGCAGTAACACCTCTCAAAAAGTTGGGACAGGGACATGTTGACAACTGTGTAGCACCTGTCTTCCTTTAAACAGAAAACCATAAACATCTGCTGGGATGAGCTGCTGGACGTTTGGTAGAAGAACATTCCATCTTGTTGGATATAGGATCCTAGCTGGGTTGTCTTCCGAGTTATTATCATGATGCATCAAACGTTTTTATTTGGTGATATGGTTGGCCATTTCAGCACCTGACTCTTCCACTATTAAGCCAAGCTGCTGTAATGAATGCACTGTGCAGTTCAGCATTCTCTTGTTGAAAAATCCAAGCAACTCCTTGAACAAGACTTTATCTGCATGGGAAAATATGTTGATCCAAAACCTGCATATACCTCTGAGCAATGATGGTGCCTTTCCAGATGCCCAGGCTTCCAATTCCACAGCCCAATACCATCAGAGATGTATAGTCATTGAATTTTGGTAAGCTGGATTTTCCTTCTCTTCCATCCTCATCCATTTTTTCCAGGCAGAATCTTAAAATTTTGAATTGTCTGACCAAATAACAGTTTCCCCTTTGGCTGTGTTCATTTTAAATGGGCTTTGGTCCATAGAAGACAGCAACTTTTCTAGATAATTCTCACATATGGCTTCTTCTTTGCATGATAAAGCATTAACCTCCATTTTTGGATGGCACTGTGAACTGTGTGAACACAATGACAGATTGGTGAACCTCTGCCTATCTTTAATATCCAGTCCCGTTATTGAACTGTTGCTAGTTAACCTAACTATTTAAAAAATGTTCCCCCAGCTGTTTCTTTTCAGTACTACTTACTTCTCTAGCCTTTTCTCGCCTCCAACTTCTTTTGAGCAATGTTGCTGCCATCAAATTCAAAACGAGTGTTATTTTTCATGAAACAGTAGAAAGTCTGAATTTAAACATTTAAAAATATGTATATATTATCCATTGAAATTTGCTTCATGCTTCTCCCATAGCAAAAACAATCCTGACACTGTAACTGTCACATTAAATGGTTCTATGACAAATCTGTCATTTGTTTAGTTTGTTGCTAAAAAGCAGATTTTTCACGTTTACCAGTAAACTTAAAAATGTTTTCTGTGGTCTATTGTAAATAAAATATGGGTTTTGTAAATCATTGACTAAGGTTGTATTACAGACCTCTTGAATCAGTCATAGAGTGGAATGCAGAGTTTAAACGTTTAAGAAATTAAACATTTATTTTTTTTGACTGATGTGCTTCTCAATGTGATTAAAAATAGCAGAATCAAGGTGAAAGGAAGGCTTGTCTCACATATCCTACACAGTGTCGGGGCTGAACTCGCCAGTTAGTGTGTTGCGTGCCTTCAGATAATTACTCTGAGTCCAGAGAGACCAGTATCCACTGTGCGGGAAGCTTAACTGGCAAACAAGAAATGAGCTCATGACTACCTATAGTGATAAGCTCCCTGAGGGTATTTGAATGTTGAAACTATTCTCTAAAGTTTACTGTATTTCACTAGCATATATATAAGTGCAGTGTATCTTGGCAAACTGTTTTGTTTGTTTAGTGGTTTTTGGGAATTGTGGATTTCGTTAGTACTTATTTTTATTATACTACCTTAAAAAATATCATATTATTTTTTCATTTAGAGGGAACCTGATTTGCTTTTCTCAGTTTTATTAAAGTAGCCTTAAAGTCAAATCTTTGCATGTACTCTATATCATATGAAGTTTGTCAAGCTTTTATTTGACAAAATAAATGATTTGACTAAAATGTCGTAATAACTTTTTTTGTATTTTATCAGGACAAAATATGATTTTCATACATAGAAGCAAATTGTCTTGTGAAAGAAACTGTTGTATGTACACAACATAGTCTTGAAATAAAAGTCTGAGCTGTTTAAATGAATAATAAAGTTTTTCCTTATTCAGAACTTGAGCCTCGATGAGTGACATTGAGAAAGGAAGGACTGTTTATTTATCTACGACTGATTAATCTCCTAAATGACCACAGCGTGCCAGACAAAAACTGGGGTAATTACTGCCATGCATGTCTGATTTGTGTTGCTCCAAAAGAAGGGCTTTTACGCAAAGCACAGCAGGCTTCTGTGGTATACCTGTGTGTGTCCTTATGTTAGAACATGCAAAATTAAAAAGCAGAGGCTAAGATGCAGGATCACAACTCATAGCTCTGTGGTAAGCAGTTGTGAACATTAATCTCAATAGCAAAAGATTTGATAGGCCAGAATGTGAGGGTGAAAAAAACAACTGCTTTTGATTCATTAACTTACTAAATCAAAAGTATGTAAAAGTCCCCGCACAGATTTGGAGCAGAGTTTTACTGCTTTCCTAAAAACATAAATCAAGGCATCTCTGAGAAATGTTCTGGGAAGATTGTTGTTTTGTGCGTCAGTCTAGATGATTTCATAATGAAAATGACAGGGAATGTTACATTTTCACGCTATTCAACAAAACCCTTACCAGAGTGAAAAACCAAATAAAATTTTAACACGTGTTAATGTGTTTCACTTAGTAGATGGGAACTAAGAAAGTGCTTTTTAATTGCTCTCAGTGTCATACCACATGTACAGTAGTGGCTCAGAGAAAGACATTAGCATCAACATGCACGTTAAAGTTGGAAAACATTT
Source organism: Maylandia zebra (assembly GCF_041146795.1). NCBI lineage: Eukaryota > Metazoa > Chordata > Actinopteri > Cichliformes > Cichlidae > Maylandia > Maylandia zebra. The sequence goes on from NC_135185.1 coordinate 31,032,406, forward strand.
TGGTTCTATATCGAAATATAGGCAGAAAAAAGTGCATAAAATACAAAATCTGCTCCAGAAAGGTCGTCCTAACCTCAGTTTCTGTGGAATAAGAATAGTTAAAGTTTCCAATCACCAGACTGACTGGATGCATTATTACCACAATCTGTGTGCAGGAGCTTTTATGCATTTTATTATAGGGAGTCTAGACTGAATCCTGGCCTGTAAAAGCAAAATTTTCAATCTCAAATGACCTATAAAACCCGAGGTCTTGTTCCCGGAGACTTGCGTGTAAAGAGGGAAAAATTATTATCTTTTATTTGCCCGGTTACTGGTTAACACTGGCTTTTATCAAATTTGAGATGACACAACATCAATTCTATTTGCTAGCAAATGTGTGACAAAGCAAAGTTGACTCTTAGAAACGTACGGTCGACTTCATTTTCTGCTCCCCTGCTATGGGGCGCCGTTTGTAAAGTGAAACGTGCTGAAATTAACGGCAACATTTTTCCACATTTAGCTCAAAACAAGTCATTTTTTACAACATTTAGTAAAATATTTGTAACTTTTGATATTTAAAACAGAATTTTAAATGTTAAATCTAAATATTATATTTAAATCTAAATGTTAAATCTAAATGTTAAATCTAAATGTTTAGGCTAACATGCAAATTTATTGCACGGATCAGCGGAAATACCAAAATAAAAGCTTTCCGAAAACCTCCGGTGCAAAAGTGTGCCGGTAGTGGTCAGACACGTTCTCACTCCCTAAGCGTAATAATTTTCACTAGGTGACAAATTGTCAACATTTTATGCTTTTGGGTACCCAACACGTTCCTAAATGACGGCACCACCACTTCCCCTGCCAGTGGCGGACTCCCTCAGACATGCGGTGCGTTGGTGGTTCTTTGTGTCCGGGGATGGGCGTCCAGGTACACACCGGCTCACTCCTTGGCGGCCGCTTATCGGGGCCTGGAGCCTGGGGCTCGCTCGGGCCACTTCGGAGGTGGGGTGCCCCCGGCCTCTCGGCCTGGGGCTCGGTCACTCAGGCACGGCTGGCTGCCGGCGGAGCTCACGGGCGCGTCACTGCAACTCCCCCTGGCTTCTGCTCCGCGGCTGCTGAGTGAGCCCTCATCTGGGACTCTCCTCAGCTCTTTCTGGGACAGTGGCGCGGCTGCCCCTCTGTTGGTCTTCCTTGGTCTCTTGTGTTCTGGGGGCCTCTGGATGTCTGGAGTTTTGATGTCCTCCATACCTGCTTCATGCCCTGGAGGACGGGGCTGCGGCCCCCCCACACCCTCTACCAGATCATTACATGAAGGAACCTTTTAAAAACAAGCACGTCCATGCTCACAGGTGTACACACGGGTGATCATACCCACAAACTACACCCTTTTTGGCTCCTACCTCAAAGCACACTGTGTTCTGTTGATCTTATGTGCTGCACAATAATGTTTAATATTTAGTATTTACTGTTATATTCCCATATATCATTGTGATGTTGTTTATTCTATTACTCTTGTTCTCTTCTGCTTGTTTTCTTTTTTCTTTCTCAACAGGTAGATGTTTTTTTTTCTCTGCCCGTTCTGTTGGTTTTTGTTTTTTGCCCTTCTCCCCCGTCCCTCTTCTCAGCTGTTTCTCTTTCCCTCTTTCTTTCTCCCCTTCTTTCCTCCAGTCAAGTCTGTCCCGTATTCAGTAAGTGAAAATAAAATAAACAATAAAAGGTGAATCAAATGGACCATTACGGCAAGGCTGGGATGGTCAATTTGGTAAAGTAAATCCGTTGGGCATCTTTCTTCGCCTTTAGACAACAATTCTGATGCAAAAGAGCCAAACGGGACAGGCACAAAATAAATAAATAAATGACGGCATCGGGAAAAGGAGAGCACATGAGAACCGTTTGGACTCAATCTACACATGTTCTTTCATTTTCTACTTTGGAAAACACTGTTTTACGTCATTTAACTGCTAGTAAAGGTTAAGAATAAGGTTATAGTTAGGGATAAGGTTAGGTTTAGGGCTGGAACGTCTATCCGATTGTTCAGTCTGACGTCACTAGCCGTGTCTGGGCCTAAACGCCGCTGCAGGTCCATATATCAAACGATCGCTATGGCATTACTGAGAGTTAAAAACTGTCTAAAGTCTTTCATCTTTAATAAAATGATCAGCGTTCTGCTCTACCAGGTGTAACAATTGAGTTTAACATCCAGGCATCCATGAAAACGGAATTTATGACATTTAACGGAGTTAGAAGTTAGCAGGGAGTTAGCTCGCTAGCTTCTATCTAAATACAATATAGCATGTCCTGACTGCGGGGTTTTGGAAACAAATTAAAACGTACAGCTCTGTTATCACTTCCAGCATAAATGAAGACAGAAAACTAAACAGCAGTGACGTTTGTAGGGTTACTGAAGTTGGGCTAGCTGGTATATAATGATGTGCTACGTGACCGCTAGCGACACAGCTATGTTAGCATAATATAAACAAGCTAACTTTTTTCCACTCGATAAAAGTTAACGTGAGTGTTCTCGGTGGTCAGGAACAAATGTAATCGCATGGCAGGATGCTGTAAAAGGACCAAACTTCAGCCAGAGAACAACTGAGATAATCCATCCACAATACGAGGTTAGTCATTCATATACTGCTGCATGGGCTGGGCTGCAGTTACATCCTAAGGTTTTAAAAACTGAGCTTAAATAAATGATTAGCGGTAATAAAAGCCGAGGCAGGTCAACAGGGATCACTGACTGTTTTAGGAGATTTAGCTGAAAACATCGGAAGATCCGTTTTGTCGGCCATCCAAAGGTTCAGCAGTAGTGCACTCTTAGCAGCTGCAGTCTCCACTTCACAATCGCTGCAGCACGCTCGTAGGCAAGAAGTGAAGCAGCACATGGCGGGGAGAAGTGAGGAGAACAGACACAATTTTGCACCGGAGGTTTTCGGGAAGCTTTTATTTTGGTTTAATATTTAACATTTAACATTTAGATTTAATATTTAACATTTGATGAAAAGTTACAAATATTTTACTAAATGTTGTAAAAAATTACTCGAAAAAACATGTTTTTGTAAGGTTTTGAGCTAAATGTGGAAAAATGTTGCCGTTAATTTCAGCATGTTTCACTTTACAAACGGCGCCCCATACCCTGCTATGTTGTTTTCAATGGGTCTGGGTAGCGCGCTAGCTAGGACCCTTTCTCCTTTCCTTGCTTTTTAAAAGAATCCTGAAAATGATTTATTTCCTGGTAACTTTGCTCATGAAATTGATGTGGACCCAGGGCCTTTGTAGTGTCTGGTTTCTCCGCAGGCTGCAGTAAAATCAGGCTGAGGTCCAGGAGCAGGGCAGCGCTTGCGTGACTGCAGAGTGGGGGAGGACTAGCCATAAGTCTTAGTGGAGGGGCACCTGTGAGCACCCCCACTTCTGTGTGACTCTAAGCACTTATGCCCATAGTTAAGTGTACAGATTTATTATGGGTGTGTCAGAGAATTTGTGTTACTTTTTGCAGGGAGCACAAAATGAGGCCTCTTCCTACAGGAAAACAGGGAGAGAGCAGGGGGAATATTAAAGGTGCTTTCAGGTTACTGACCATGACTTGGAAAACTTTCCAAATAGAACACTGCCTTCCATAATTCAGGTGGGGTGGCCAGATGGCTTCAGACGCACGCACACACAGAGGATTTGACTGAGATGAACTGCCTTTCCCGAGTCCTGGAAATCAGTTTAAGTGCTGTCTTTGCTGTTCATCAGCGTCTTTCATCAGCTGCGGGGAGAATGGAGAAAGTGGAGGGGTCATGAAAGAGGAGAAGAAAAAAGGGAGGGGGTGTCTAAGGGGCGCAACCTTTTGAAACATTCAGATTGAATGCTTGACCTCTAAATTTGAAGGTTCTCCTCCCTATATTTTCCTGTCCACTCTTCTCACGTTATGTGCAACACCAGGAAGGTTCATTGCCTTTAATGTCACGTAACGTGGTTCCCCCTATCCCCCCACGACCTTAGCAACTCCTCATCAGTCTCTTCAATCACTCACAGCTTAGTGATGCACAAGGCCTGAAAAGTTGGAGAACTGAAAAACCCTCGAATGTTCTGATCTGTCTATCAAATGTCACTCTTCATCAAAATTACTCAATCATTCAGTTGACACTTGAAGTCTGAGGTTTTTTTGTGCACATTTTGCATGAAAAAGTGCAAAAGGAATTTTGTGATATGTTTTTGTGAGCTATGAAAGCAGACAAATAATAACTGAAAACAGGTGGAAATGTATTGTTTCTTACTACCGTACATAGAATGTTTGAGTGAAACTCCAAGCAAAGGAAGTTAAAGTGGCAGCTGTAAAAGTTGTGTTTCAGTTCTTGTAGAAACTTTAAAGCAGGTTAAATAACGGGGGACAGCATAGAAAATGCGATTAATCAATAATAATTCCATAATAATTCTTGCATTAGATTTCCACTTTTTGACCTTACCATCCTTCATTAAAAGCAGCTTCCAGCATCTCACTCTGAAGAATTCCCTCATTAAACCAGGGTTTTAACAGACCTCATAAGCACCAGTTGGGTACCACATTTTACCAACATAAAAAACTATGGTTAAGACTCTAAAGTCTTCTGGGTTCGCTCATGCCTGGTTTGCTTGCTATTGACTTGGCTGCTGCTTGGGCCTTTAAAATTCACACTTGTTGAAGTTGTGGTATTTTGCTTCACACAAATCCTTTACTACAGGGACTAACTTCCTGGTTTAATGCTGCACACTTAAAAACCTTTATAAAAGGCAGACTTTAGTTGCTAAACAGGTTCTACGTTTTTAAGGACACTATTGCAGACTATTGCAGCTGCAGATAAGAAATTACTTTTTAGCTGAGTTCCCCCAGTATGCTTGTATTACAAATAGAAAAGAATTTGCATAGGATTCTCACCAAACAAGTATTTCCCTGCATCACTAAGCTTTATAGCATATTATGTACACACTCACTGTACCCACAAACAAACAAAAAAACCCTGCTGCCAGATGAACACAGAAAAATGACCCCATGATAATGCTGTGAATGCAAATGAGTAATGTTTTGCAAAGTTGGGGGTAAAAATGTTTTGGTTTCAGCTTATTTGCACAAGTTCATGCAAACTTAGTTATAAACGTCTATGCAGATGACACCACTTCTTTTTACAAAAAACAACTTCCTTCAACTTGGGAGGGACAAGATTTTATTTATTTTTTCATAAAGAAGAAGAAAGGCTTGAGCTCAATGGGGCTAGTGGAGTAAAACCTTACCACACAGTGTTAAGTACTGAGCAGCCTTTCTTCTTATTCACCAAAAAGACATACAGGGAGTGCAGAATTATTAGGCAAGTTGTATTTTTGAGGAATAATGTTATTATTGAACAACAACCATGTTCAATAATGTTATTATTGAACAACAACCATGTTCTCAATGAACCCAAAAAACTCATTAATATCAAAGCTGAATGTTTGTGGAAGTAGTTTTTAGTTTGTTTGTAGTTTTAGCTATTTTAGGGGGATATCTGTGTGTGCAGGTGACTATTACTGTGCATAATTATTAGGCAACTTAACAAAAAACAAATATATACCCATTTCAATTATTTATTTTTACCAGTGAAACCAATATAACATCTCCACATTCACAAATATTGTTATATCTTCACTCCGGGTTACTAGTATAACAATGATACTCGGACCACGACGTAACTTGCGGTATTTATTATAACGGAGCAACTTAACATGGAGCTAGCCCGAGCAACAGCCGAAAAGCATCATTTCCCATAATGCATCGGGGCATGCCCACTACGGATCCTGTTATAACCCAAAATACACAACATCTCCTCCCCTCTTACAAAGGATGTACTATGAAATAAACAGGTGATCTACTCACAAACTTCAGTCTTCACTGGCACATGACAGTAATAGCCTCACAAACATTTCACCTCTTATTAACTGTAAGGTTACAACACCAACTCTTTTAATTAATTAATTAATAATTAACTCTTTTAAATAATTTAATTAATTTATATTTTATTCCTTCCTAGTTAAATTTACCCTTTTTAATTTTTCATATTTATTTCCTATCTTATTCATAGCCTTTTCCTTTTTTGTTCTCTTTAGGTCACGAGCAGTTGTCCAAGCATTTCACTACATATCGTACTGTGTATGACTGTGTACGTGACAAATAAAATTTGAATTTGAATTTGAATTTAATTGCTATCTTGGGGAGTGAGGGTGGACTACCTCAACCTCCCCCATGACCCATGGGGATTATTCTGCCCCGTTCATTTGGGTCAGGTGCCATCTAATAACTCAGACGAACAGGAGGCCGCCGCTCTCTATTGGGGTATCGGCGGTCTGTGGTAACGTCAGTCTGTGTGCTCTCTTGTGGAGCCTTTGTTCCTGACACCGAAGATGTCTCAGTCTCTCTTACAGTCTCCTTTACAGGTGGAACCACTGTTCCTGATGTGGTGGAGTTCTCTACTTGTGTGTGTGAAGGGGCTGACGAGTCGATGAGTGCATTTTCAAGATCTCCGCAAGACCCTTCTGCAGACACTGGTGCGGACCGGAGTAGCTGATCCACGTGTCTTCTCCAGACTCCATCGGCCACCTGAACTGTATATGAAACTGGACCAGTTTGAGCAATGACAGTTGCAGGAACCCACTTGTGTACTCCTCGGTAGTTCCTGGCCTGCACTGACTCGCCGGTGCTGAAGACTCTGCCCTTGACCTTTTGACCCCTGTACATGATTTGTTTCTCTTGTTGTTTTTGTACAGTGTCCTTCACAGTTGAGGGTTTCAAAAGATCAAAGGTAGTGCGCAGATCTCTTTTGAACATTGCGTTGGCAGGAGATGTCCTTGTGGTCGCATGTGGACTATTCCGGTAGTTAAGCAGAAACTTGTGCAGTCTCTGATGCAGTGTTCCTTGGCCTTGTGATGTTTTCAGTGCATGTTTCATTGTCTGAACAAACCTTTCTGCAAGACCATTCGTTGCAGGATGGTATGGAGCTGACGTAATGTGCTGCACTCCATTAGCCTGTAGGAAAGCCTCCATTTCCTGTGAAACCAGTTGAGGTCCATTGTCAGAGACTATCTGAGTAGGAGATCCAAACCTACTGCACATTTCTCCTAGAGCTTCTATGGTCTTTTCAGTGGTGGCTGATTTCATGATGGTCACTTCAGGCCATTTACTGTGTGCATCAACAGCTACAAGAAACATTTTGTCCTCGTATGGACTTGCAAAGTCAATGTGTACCCGATGCCATGGCTCCTGTGGGAACTCCCAGGGATGAAGAGGAGCAAGTGGTGGGTTGTTCCGGACCATCTGACACGAAGAGCAGTTCTTAGCAATCTCCTCGATCTGTTTGTCCATATTTGGCCACCAAAAATAGCTTCTCGCTATTTCCTTCATTCTCACTATTCCACTATGTCCTGCATGCAGTTGCTTCAACAGTTTTGGTCGCAGTGACATGGGAATGATGACTCTCCTCCCCCACAGCAAACATCCCGCCTGAACAGAAAGCTCCACCCGCTTTCCCAGGAAAGCCTTCAGGTCTACACCCTTACTTGCAGGCAGACCCTTAATGATCCAGTCCAGCACTGCTGCCAACACAGGGTCATTTCTGGACGCCTTTTTCACCTGCACAGCCGAAACAGGTGCTGTCTCTACCTCCCTGAAGTAGAGGATCTCAACTGTGTCAGAGACGGGGTTTTTTAACAGGAAGGGGTAACCTGGACAACCCATCTGCATTGCAATGAGACTCCGATTTGCGATATTTGATGTCATAAGAATGTCCTGACAATATCAACGCCCACCTCTGGAGACGTGAAGCAGCAAGAGATGGAATCCCTGTATAGGGTCCCAGGATGGTTGTGAGAGGCCTATGGTCAGTAAACAGTGTAAACTTCCTACCGTACAGGCACTGGTGGAATTTCCGAACACCGAATACAATGCTCAGCGCCTCTCGTTCCAGCTGAGCATAGTTGGACTCTGCTGTGTTTAATGTCCTTGATGCGAATGCAATTGGCCTTTCTTCGCCATTTGGGAGAATGTGGGAAATCACTGCCCCCACCCCATAGGGAGAAGCATCACAAGCAAGCTGAATTGGGAACTTGGGATTGAAGTGGGTTAGCACCTCAGATGCAGTCAGTGAATCCTTTGCCTTTTGAAAGGCGTCTTGGCAGCTTGCTGTCCACTCCCATGCTTCTTCCTTGCATAGCAGGTTGTGCAGTGGTTTCAGGAGTGATGCCAAGTTGGGTATGAACCGTCCGTAGTAGTTCAACAGCCCTAAGAAAGACTTTAACTGACTGACATTTCGTGGTGGGGGTGCATCCACGATTGCTGTGATCTTCGAAGGTGCAGTGTGAAGTCCATTTGCATCAATCACGTGCCCTAGATATTCCACAGATGACTGGAAAAAGTCACATTTCTCCTTACGGACTCTCAATCCGTATTCCTTCAGCCTCTGAAGGGTCGTATCCAAGTTGCGCAGATGCTCTTCATCATCTGCTCCTGTACACAGGATATCATCCAGATAGCATTGCACACCAGGTAATCCGCTCAGGATTTGATCAATCGCTCGTTGAAACAATGCTGGAGCTGATGTGATGCCAAAAGGCAACCTGCAAAATCTGAAAAGTCCCTTATGTGTGTTAATAGTCAACATGTCACGTGACTGCTCTTCAACGTGCATTTGCAGGTAAGCTTGGTTGAGATCTATTTTGCTGAACTTTTGTCCTCCACTCAGACCAGCAAATAAGTCATCAATCAGTGGAAGGGGATACTGCTCTGCTGTTAATACAGGATTCACGGATACCTTGAAGTCTCCGCAGATCCGGATTCCGCCGTCCTTTTTGGGAACTGGAACGATGGGCGTGGCCCACTCGCTGGTCGTAACCGGCTCCAGAACACCATTCTTGACCAATGCGTCTAAATTAGACTCCACCTTGGGCCGAATGGCGTACGGCACAGGTCTAGCCTTCATAAAGACTGGCTTGGAGTCAGGCTTGAGATGCAGCTTCACTGTAATTTTTTTCATGCTGCCCAGTTCCTCACGAAAAACCTCCTGGTGTTTTCCCAGTATGGCCTGTAGCTGAGAGGAACCATGCGACAGCTTTCTCACCTCTTGCCAGTTGAGTCTGATTGTTTTGAGCCACACACGTCCCATTATAGCAGGGCAGTTCTTCTGCGTAACATACACAGGCAGCTTAGCAGTTTGGCCATTGTATTGAACAGTCACCTCTGCCATTCCTTTCATAGGCACTCGATGTCCAGTATATCCTTTAAATACTGTGTCGGAGGGTTTGAGTGGAAGGTGCTTCAGACATGTCCTATAGACATTATATGACACTAGTGATGCTTTTGACCCAGTGTCAATCTGCATTTTTACAACATGTCCCTCCAGTTTGGGCGTGACCCAAAAGCCGTCTGAGGTTTCGTCCACCTTCAGTATTCGCACAGTATTTATTGCAGACAACACTTCTTCATCTGAGGAGTCATTTGCTCTATCCTCATGAAGCTTAACTGTGTGAACATGTCTTTCTTTTTTGAATCTTGCAGTGCCTCTTTTATTCCCAGGCTTTGAGCCCTTATCCTTGCACCTTTTGTTCCTGCATGCCCGTGCTACATGACCTTTTTTTCCACAGTTGTTGCAATCCATTTCTTTGCACCAGCAATCACTAGCAAGGTGTCCTAACTTGCCACAGCGGAAGCATGGTCCCTGTGCATTTGCTTTACCATTGTCTAGTTTGTGTACTCTGTCTGTAGCATGTAGCGCATGGGCTTCTTTTGATGCCATTTCCATGGTCACACTGATATTAATTGCCTTCTCAAGAGTCAAATCACTTTCCGTGAGCAATTTCTTCTGTGCAGCTTCATTTCTTAAACCACACACGAGTCTGTCTCTTAATGTGTCATTTAAAACATCTTTAAACTCAGTGTTCAGCTAATTTGCGTAACGATGCAACGAACATTGTGACAGACTCACCCTCTTCTTGGTTTCGCTTGTGAAACTTGAACCGTTCAGCGATCACGAGGGGCTTGGGCGAGAAGTGTTTGGTCAGTGTGTCCACGATCTCTGTGAAACTTTTACTGCCTGGCTTTGCTGGCTGTAGCAGGCTCCTTAGCAGAGTAAAAGTCTTTGGGCCTATCACACTCAAAAAAATGGGCACCAGTTTAGCATCCTGTATGTCGTTAGCCGCAACGAAATATCCAAAACGCTCCGTATATGAGCTCCATTGCTCCGTGCTTTCGTCGAAGGGACCGATAGGGCCAGTAACTCCAGCCATTACTCGGCTCCTGGTTGAATGGCACTCTTCCCCTCACAACTGTTCCTTTTCGTAACGTCTCTTTTATCCGTTTATGTTTTGGTTAACGTCACTTACGGAGTCTGCCTTCGTCGTCCTGTCCGCTGTACATTCCTCCCCGTTTCGCTGAGAAAAAAAAAAACGGCATCCACCTTCGCACACCGGTAGCGTCGTCCTACCTCCGGCGCTGTCTAACACCAGGTTAGCGCGAGGCATCAGCAGGAAAAAAAAAATGTAAAACTCCAAAGCGGACTGCAGCGTCGGTCCAGACGTCCTCGTCGCCACTTTTGTTATATCTTCACTCCGGGTTACTAGTATAACAATGATACTCGGACCACAACGTAACTTGTAGTATTTATTATAACGGAGCAACTTAACATGGAGCTAGCCCGAGCAACAGCCGAAAAGCATCATTTCCCATAATGCATCGGGGCATGCCCACTACGGATCCTGTTATAACCCAAAATACACAACAAATATACATTTCTGACATTCAAAAACAAAACAAAAACAAATCAGCGACCAATATAGCCACCTTTCTTTGCAAGGACACTCAAAAGCCTGCCATCCATGGATTCTGTCAGTGTTTTGATCTGTTCACCATCAACATTGCGTGCAGCAGCAACCACAGCCTCCCAGACACTGTTCAGAGAGGTGTACTGTTTTCCCTCCTTGTAAATCTCACATTTGATGATGGACCACAGGTTCTCAATGGGGTTCAGATCAGGTGAACAAGGAGGCCATGTCATTAGTTTTTCTTCTTTTATACCCTTTCTTGCAGCCACGCTGTGGAGTACTTGGACGCGTGTGATGGAGCATTGTCCTGCATGGAAATCATGTTTTCTTGAAGGATGCAGACTTCTTCCTGTACCACTGCTTGAAGAAGGTGTCTTCCAGAAACTGGCAGTAGGACTGGGAGTTGAGCTTGACTCCATCCTCAACCCGAAAAGGCCCCACAAGCTCATCTTTGATGATACCAGCCCAAACCAGTACTCCACCTCCACCTTGCTGGCGTCTGAGTGGGACTGGAGCTCTCTGCCCTTTACCAATCCAGCCACGGGCCCATCCATCTGGCCCATCAAGACTCACTCTCATTTCATCAGTCCATAAAACCTTAGAAAAACCAGTCTTGAGATATTTCTTGGCCCAGTCTTGACGTTTCAGCTTGTGTGTCTTGTTCAGTGGTGGTCGTCTTTCAGCCTTTCTTACCTTGGCCATGTCTCTGAGTATTGCACACCTTGTGCTTTTGGGCACTCCAGTGATGTTGCAGCTCTGAAATATGGCCAAACTGGTGGCAAGTGGCATCTTGGCAGCTGCACGCTTGACTTTTCTCAGTTCATGGGCAGTTATTTGGCGCCTTGGTTTTTCCACACGCTTCTTGCGACCCTGTTGACTATTTTGAATGAAACGCTCGATTGTTCGACGATCACGCTTCAGAAGCTTTGCAATTTTGAGACTGCTGCATCCCTCTGCAAGATATCTCACTATTTTTGACTTTTCTGAGCCTGTCAAGTCCTTCTTTTGACCCATTTTGCCAAAGGAAAGGACGTTGCCTAATAATTATGCACACCTGATATAGGGTGTTGATGTCATTAGACCACACCCCTTCTCATTACAGAGATGCACATCACCTAATATGCTTAATTGATAGTAGGCTTTCGAGCCTATACAGCTTGGAGTAAGACAACATGCATGAAGAGGATGATGTGGACAAAATACTCATTTGCCTGATAATTCTGCACTCCCTGTACAATGCAATGCACCAAGTGTGGACACATCCTCCAAGTGGACTCAACGCAACTGTTCCAGGCTGTGTTGACCTGACATGTAGTACACATTAGGGTTGGGCGAATAGACAACAGGCTCAGCCTATGAGTAAGTTTGTTAATAATGATGCAGCGAATAGAAGCAGTCTTAGCAGTTTTAACAACACCCTCTTTCATCTGTGAACAAATGCACCTCCTCAGTGTGTGCCCAAATGCAGTGATTCATTTACTCAAACTCATGACAGAAAGAAAGAAAGAAAGCCAGTAGCTTATGTTCAGGAAAAGACATTTGGATGCTCATGCAAGTTAGTCATGTTTGAGTCTTTTGCTCGCACTTCTACATCTGCACAAGCGGCACACTGCTTTGGTTACATCCTTAGGTTTACCTTTTTCATCCGGTTTAAAGCCAAAGAAATCCCAAATTGGCGACTTTATATTTTTTTGGCAACTAGTTCATCCATGTTCGGACTTCTGTGTTGTAAACGCGCAAATCAATCCGTGCATGATTACATTGCTCCGCCCATCAAAAAGTCTGCACATGTGCAAATATATCGCCATCATCGGTTATTGTACTGATGATTGTTGGTTGGAAAATGTTTACAAATTGCCCAACCTTAGTACACATCAGGTTAAGTGGAAAGTTACGGCATAGAGTTAAAGATTACATCATAACTTAAGACAGCTTTCCCAAAGAACTCTAAATCATGCTTAAAGCTGGAAATTCTACCTTCTTTCAAAGTTCACAGATTTGCATGTACTTCCTATGTACTGCCCTCTAGTATTACACAGCATGCAGTAAATACTTTTGCTATCAATATGTACATATGTATCTTGGTAAATGTGGATCTGATTTTAGCTTAGCCACATTCTTGCTTTAGCATTATAAATTCTACTTCCTGTGTCTAATTCCGTAGGGAGCTCCTAATCATCTTACCCACAAGACATCCAAGAGTAAGTATATATTCTTCTGTGTAAATAAATGAGCTAAGATTACATGAGGAGACAAATTCGGAAAGCATCCACTTTTGTGCCAGTCCTAATCAAATGTTGTTTGTATCTGTGTGTTTGCATTTGGGTTAGTGGCAGTTTAATGTGAAGGACCACCAGAAAAGTTTGTTTCCTGGAACAGCAGTGGAAGCTTTTTTTTCTTCATTTTCTCCATGGCGCATTCTTAATGTGTCTTGTTTGTCATTTATGAGTCTCAGAACATAAGGATGTGGGTCTTCAAAGTAATTTGTGTATTGCCCCAGTATGTGGTCCAGCTCTTGCACAAAATGGTATTGGACAAACCACAAAATGTAGGCTTGATGAACGTTCATTTGGAGCAAATAAATTTTCTTCCCACACCACTTTGATTTTGTCTATTAAATATATTTGATGCAGTAATTACTAATAACATGTTTAAAAATCTTCAAATGAAAATTTCACAACTCTCTGCAAGTTATAGGGAGCTGTGATGTCTCCTTCCTATTGTATTGTGTTTACAGCCAAAGCATAACTTCCAGCGTGCAGACCTAGACGGCTTCAAGTGATTCCATCCCAGCAGAGGTATTGAGTGACGGGGCGGCAGAGGTTAATCTGGAACATACTTGTGACTCTGTGGGGTTGTACTATCCTGCTTTTCTGACATTGTATTCTGATTTACGGTCCGTCATCTTGCTGCTGTTCACTCTATCACTTCACTGAATTACAGGATTAGGAGGAAGTGATGTCAGCTGCATAGGGGTACATGTGCTTTAACCTGTAACCTCTGTCAAATTATAATAGACAAATGGTACAATCAACACAACCAGTGGAAATGCATTCAGGCAGCGAGAATCTTATCTTTATCTATAGATAGTGCAAAATTCAAAGGTCACAAAGGTACACACTAGTCATTCTTTGGCTACTGTAGCTTAACTGCTTAAATTCGGAGGTGTGGAAGCTTGCATTTGGAGGCTGGGTGGGTTTTGGTAGCGTAACAAGTGGTTGAAGTCAAATTTTTGATGTACTTTTACTTTGCTTTGTTGGGGTTTCCTCTGTATTCTTATAGGGGTTTTTACCCTACAAGTGTTTTGACACAACTGTTGTTGTAATTTGGCACTATATGACTAAAGATAAAATTAACCTAATTTAATTAATCCACAATAAGATAGATTAGTAGAAGCCAAAAAACTGTTTGGTTCAGTATCATTTTTCTCTCACTTCCAAATAGATCGGACACCAACTATTTCAAATTATTCAGCTTTGTTTGATTAATTTCACTACCCTCGTGTTGAAAGTGGAAGAAGGAAACAACAAAAAGACTGCATGATACAAGACTTTCTAAAACAAAAGTTTTGTATCTGGCTGATGTTCAAAGTAAAGCTGCTGTTCTGCTCATAGCAGCATACCCAAAATGACCCACTTTTGCAGGTGTTTGCAGTGTGATGAAGTGACCTCAAAGTTAAAGTTGTTTTTAGTGTTCACACAAGTTTTACTCCCAGCTGTATGATCACACGGTGCTTTGGAAACCCTTTGAAAGGGTTTCATTGCATCCTTCTGTCTCTCTGGCTCAATATGTAAATCTGTACACCCAGTTAGAAAACTACAGGGGAAGTTTGGCAGGAGAGAGTATATGCAGAAACATGCATGTTAGCGTGAGCATTTCGATACATTACATCAGTGGGAACAAGTGAACTTTGCATACACTGCCCTGATCCTCATGCTCCTTTTTTCTCCAGCACCCTCTGTGGACTGCAACTGGGACGGTAAACTCTGGGTGACCTGTCTTTGCATGTCATTCTTCAAAAGCAGTTACAGTGGGGCAAATTTCTCTTTGACCAGGCACGCAGGTCACACATTAAAATATACCAACTGCACATTGCTATGCACAAACAAAGCGCTGAGTTCTTCCTGCTGCTCATCCTGACACCCCACCTGCATTATCTGCACACACATACACACACCACCTCCACCAAACACCTCTACCATTGCTCCGCTCTAAAGATAGCCCCTCCCGGAGCATAGTCAAAATTTGCCTTTCACACGGGCAGCTGGCCAAAGCAAATAAACCAGCCACATGCCAGCTAACGAGGGCATGAACAGGGTCAGGGGGGGCCTTGCTGGGAGGTTCCAGGAGTGACAGAGGGAGGGACATGGTCACGCAAAGAAAACAAGCTCAGCAAGAGCCAGCCAGCCTTCTCACGCAGGGGCCCAGACATGTGTCTTGTCATGCAACAGCCACCCCATCAACCCAAATTAGGGCTGACGGAAGTAATAAAGCGAAGGAGCAGAGAAGGAGAATGAGAGGAGCGAAGCAATCCCCTCCTTGTCCTCAGAGTGTATAAAAGTGAGAGGGAGGATATGTTGCTCACCTTTTAGAAAAGTCTTACAAAACAACTCTGGTAGCCTCACTACACCCCACAGTGGAAAGGCTGTCTGCAGTCAGCCACACACACATGTCCTCAGTTAACCTTCCATGAAAGACATATTGAGAAATATGGCAGCATCTCTTCCCATTGATTTTACCAAAAGTTACTGCGGAAAGGAAGAATTTTAGCAGCTCTGATTCTAATATTCAGGTTTGCCCAAACACAAAAAAATACTAAAAGCTGTCTTTCTATGTTGTCAGATAAAGGTTCAAGTTTAAAACGCTGTTAAATACAGCCTGCCCTACACAGAATTGCAGGTAGTCAAAGACCGTGATACTCATATTTGGCAGGAACAAGAAATCCACAATTTCCATGTATTTATATTAAATGATCAAGCTAATGGCTTTGGTAATAAAATAATCACATCCGTGTCCCAGATTATAGATAGTGCAGAACAAGATTAGAAACATTAAGGGAAAAAAAGAAAGGAGCAGCCTCTGTCTTAGAGGTTCGATGGTCAGAGGAAGAATATGTCAGCTATTGGTGGTCTGTGCCAGATGTGAGGTATAGGGTGCCTCTTGGCCTCCGAGTAAGCATATGGAATATATCGTCCATAAGGGACTACTTTGACACTGTTCTCTCTTGAGCTCATTAGTTTGTGAGGCAACCTTAGCTTTTTTCCCCCCTGCAGAAACTGCGTGATTGAGAAACGTGCCACTGTTTGTGTCTAAGTCAGCCACCATGGGAAGCCTGGTAGAGCTCGTGTCTCAAATTACACCATTCATAAAGTCATGTGAGGAGTGCTACTTAAAGAAAGAAAACGTATCTTGCGTGTAGCCAAGAGCTAAAGGAACTGCATTGCTCAAGAATAATGTGACATGTGATATCCTCACATCTGACTCAAGCATTGTTTCTCACTGAGCTCTACATAATAATGAATTGACAAAGCATGTCGAATGGGAGGAAAAGACATATCATCCAACATAAAACACGAGGTCAGTGTCGCTGTGCATGGCTGCAAAAGCTTCTCACAACAAGTTTTAAAAGGCTAAAAAACACTCTAAGCTTGACTACTCCAATAAAAAAAGAGTAAAATGATAAATTGGCTTTTATTTTTTTTACCTGTAGACCAAATATGAGAATAAACCAACAGTGCTTCTATTCATCTGGTGCAAAAATCAGCATTACTCTATCAAACCCAACGATGGACACTATTTAAACACTCTCTGAACGATATCACTGCTAATGGTCATTACCCTGCTGACAGCTATGTGTTTACATTCCCCCACAAATGACTGCAGCACTGAAAAGATCATGCCCTATATAGACAAAATCCATTTGATGTTGTCTCAATCCTAAATACCACCAAGATAAAAGCAGTGCATATATATATATATATATATATATATATATATATATATATATATATATATATATATATATATATATATATATATATATATATATATGCGCAGAACGGAATTATAAAATTCAAAATGTGCTTGATCATGACAGCAGATCTTGCTACACAAACACATAGGTGAATCTGGTAAATGTTCCTTATGCAAACAGATTGCAAAAACAGTGAACATGCATGTCTGTGCAGCTTGTTTCAGTCAAACAGCTGAGCAGGTCAGCAGTTCCAGCGTGCTGCAGTCTTGACAGAGAGGACGATTGCAGCTGGGACTGCCGAACGTGCCAGAATGAGCTAAATCCGAGAAGCTGTGAGGTGATTTACATGAAACTATGCTACAGGATCCACCTGTTAGCAGCACTGCATTTAGTAAGTAAATGGAGCTGCTGGCTCACTCTTCGAGTATCTCAAATTTGCATGAATTCCAAAATATTATCAGACTAAGAGGTATAAAAATGTCTGTGCTGGGTCATTGAGACTGAAGCTGCGATGTCAGCTTTAATTCTGGGTTATTTTTCTCAAGTAGAGAAAAGGCAGAGAAGTCAAGAGAGAGAAGTAACAACATTAACGACATCACACAGAAAAGTCAGAACACATTAAATATCTGGGATTAAATTGCTACGTGTAAATTAGAGGATGTTGTCAGAACAGAGGGTTTAAACTGCTGATAAATGTCATTCATTCATCTGGTAACCGCACTATTATTTTCTCTGAAGCATAAAGACATTCTCTGACACAGACTAGAGCTAAGCCCCTAGAAATGAAACGCAGCCATGAGCCATCTGTCACCCAATATGACGACTCTCCTTTCTGAGGGACACCACAGGGTAAGAGCCAGCTGGAGTTTTATCATCTCCAATTATCACAGTTTTGCTTTTGATCAGTTTGCACTAAGAGCTGTAATCACTCTGTCTGTGCTCATCAACACCATTATAAACAATTCAGCCACACAAGTTCCCTATTTTCCCTATTCTTTTCAGTAAGTGGGCAAAAAAAATCCCAAACTATTGTCCCTGACCTCTTATCATTGAGTTGCTAATAATTTAAAGGTACGCATTAAAAGTCAAAACGACTTTCCTTACTAAACCCATCCCAACCAGTATTCAAAAATATGAAAAAATACCCAAAAAAGAAGCTTTTTAAGGCTTCATACAAAACGTTAATACACCATGCACCCCAACAGTGAAGAGAGAGAGGTTTTCACAGGTAAGTGACCAAAGTGGAACATAATTAAAATTAAGTCAAGTAAAGTCATAGTAAAGTTTCTCCATGGTAATTGCGTCACAGTTTACAGCTCCAGAAACACAAAGCAATGGCATGCAAGTGGGCATGTGGTACATAAAGCACAAAAGCCCATCCACACAAACCTATTTTGTTCTACCAGAGCTGCGTTTGTTCCCACTTCATCACAATAAAAAGACTTGATTTGCTTCTAATATATATCTGATTTCATTGCAAAGATTAGTTTCATAGTTACATTCTCAATCTCCTAATGCTAAACAATTGGAGTATAAGCAAAATTTGACAGAGAGTAAGTTGCATGTGCACCAGCGTCACTACAGCCGGGCTCTTCTGGGTCTAAAACAGTTGATGAATAATAACCTCAGAGGAATCTGTCCCACTGCTGCAGTAATACCGACCGGCTCATCAGCAGAACTGGAGCACTGAAGGGGGTAACCTGACCGCTTGCTGACCCGGCTCCATTTTCAGGATACTAAAATGAACCGAGCTACTCAGGCGGAACATATGAGGTGCAAAAAAGAGGGAATCACGGAACATTATCCGCCCAATTACACAATGAGAAGAGCAACTCACTGGTAAGATCCATACTGCACATAATGTTCAGTGAGCCTGTGGATGAGCCATTGGCTGCTTCAGCCGCAATCTGACCAGTTCAACCTCCCCACCTGCAGTGATCCCAGCCTGGGACAGGCTGTCTCAAAGAGAGCCAGAGACAAAGCAGCTCATAAATATGTGAGCCAGTAAAAAGAATAGAGAAAAAACCCAGGAACATTCTGTTTCATATCCTAAGAGAAAAAAGTTACTTTTTTTATTAAACTGCAAAACAGAGCAGAGATTATTTCAAAAGACAAAATGCTGTCATGGTGAAATGTTTTGGCATCTAACGGTGAAAGAAGAGAACATGCCAATAATTTTCATAAGAACCTCTCTAGACAAACAACAATAAGTACTTTGTACAGAGAATATACAGTATAACATAGATACAATATACACTGGGTTTTGTTAGTAAAATGCTGTAATAATCCAGTTGGTAAAAGTTGCATGATCATTACTGAAGTTCAAACAATTCTGAATGAGGAATGTCAGCTAGAACAATGTGAAAGGAGAGTGAAGCTAACCAAAACTCTGGAAAATCAATTGGAGTTCTTTGTCTTTAGGAGACTGTAAAAGATCTGGAAAAATAAACCCAGTAGCTTCCAAATATGTTGGCTTGGATTTTCAACCTGGGAAAACATAATCACACCTACACGAGCTGAAGCTTGAGCTCTCAGTCTGTCTCCTGCTACTTTTAACCCATCAGCCAATTTGTCCAAACCTCTGGTAAGTTCTATATACGTCCGAGGAATGCCAAAATCTGTCCGTCTTTGTTAAGAACATCTTCTTTTGTTTTCTGCCTAATTACGAAATAAAAAAGGAAAACATACTTCTGATTCTTTTTTTTAAAATAAATATTTACTCTGCCAAATTAACTTCAGCAGGATTCTCCTCACATCCCTGAGCCATCTTTAGAAAACAATCAGCAGGTGTTGTCTTGTAGTTTTCAAGCGTTTCAAGGAATTTCTCCATGTGCAAGTAATTTATTTTTCAAGGTGGATTTCTGCTCAGACTGTCTTTGGAAGGACCCCAAAGATGATATTTTAAAGCCTTCCATGTGCTGCAGAGTCAGTAAAAAGAACAAAAATGTGAAAAAAATAAAATTCTGGCAAGTAATGATTGTCATTCAGTGAGCAGTATTTCACTGAAGCTGTGGTAAAGGCAGTTCTGTTATGTGTTATACTAATGCTTTGGGTATTATCCCAGCACTTAAAACATGATAAATAATCTTAAGTGTATATAAAATCTTAGATTTTATATTAAAAATATATAAAATATAAAGGGGAGAAGGGGAGGGGGTGTTTCACTGGTACAGTCCCAGTGAATAAAATGTCAGATTTTTGTATTAATAGTAATGCCGCCCATTTTCTTCATCTTTTATTCATGTTGAGATTAATTTTAATGTTTCCTGGATGACAGATAAAACCCGGTTATCTTATCTTATGATTAAAGTCATTTTTTAAAATACATGGAAATCCTTCATTTTAGATTTAAATTTAAATCCTGTGATAAATACCATAACTATAAAGTCAGCACATAGCCTAAGGCAGCGTCCTAAACACCCTTGCCGTGAGTCGTTTGGTACCGGGCCGAGACAGTTGAGGCTCGGGTGTGAAAATTATTTTTCGGGGTTTTTTATCGTTTTTATCATTAACTCGGTTCCCGTTGGTCTTTTCCTGTGTGTTATCAATAAATCTTCTTTTTTGGTACTGGTTTTGTTTTGTTATATTAATCCGCGACACCGTAAAAGGCCGGTCCGTGAAAATATTGTCGGACACAAAACCGGTCCGTGGCGCAAAAAAGGTTGGGGACCGCTGGCCTAAGGGATGGGATCTTAGTATAAAATTAAATTGTAGTTGAGCAAGATTTTGCAAAAGTTTTCTTGAGCTTAACAATTATGTCTCCCTTAATTTTCACTGTACAAAGCTAAACTGATGACTGAGACAAAGGTGCAAAAGACAGTACCACAGCTTCCGACTGGCAATTATTTTAAGCTGTATAGGCCAAATTGGACTAATATCCCTACCTTGCCACATTCCAATTTTCTTGTTCCATTTAATCTTTCTGTAGTCTATACTATTCGAAAAAAATTATTTCTGGACAGTGGCATGCCCCTTTCTTTAAGACTTGCATAACAAACTGTCTGCTGGCTATCTACGCCGAGTCGGGGTCATCTGGAAGCCATTTCTACCGGTGCTTTCTCCCTCGTCTCATTTTAATCTCCCAGCGCAGCCTCGCATCACCCTCCCCTCCTCTCCCCGCTCCCCGGGGAAGCCGTAGTTCAGTGAACTAGCTCCGCGCATGCCAGGTCGGCATGGCACGCAAGCTCATCCCCGCTCCGCTCTCCTAGCACGCAAAAACTCAACAGGATTAGAAACAAAAATCCTTATACTGTACATAATACATGGCTCCTGTCGGTGGGTGCCACATTAGGAGAAAATCTATCACGCAGCCTGCTCACAGTTAAGAGAGGAGATTTATAGAACAAAAAAATTAGAAGTAAGGTGAATTACAACATGCCCGTTATCCTAATAAGTTATTTTATTAATAATAGATCAACTCTGGGACTTTTGGCAACACGCTAGAAAACTTTCTTGAACTTTCCTTTGACGCATTATTTTCCTTTTTCTTGTATTATATTGGGGGGGGGGGGGGGGGGGTGGAGTCGAAAATGCTTATTGGTGTAGTTTAGAGCTGAATTCTTCATTAGAATTAAATACACTGGCATACTTGGATGTGACTTTCAGGCTCACGTGCACACTTATGCACGTGTATAGATGGTATTACATTAAAAAAAAAAGCATCAGCAAAGGGAACTAATACAGATACTAGAACTACAGATAGTTATGAATTAATAGATTAAGCGTTTGCATAAAATTCAGTTTTTGACCAAAATTCTTTTATTCAGGCAGCTCATCAAAATGTTTTAATGTAAATGCAAATGACTTTAAAGAAAAGTGTGAAGACGTCTGAGGTATACTCACCAAATACGAAGATCCTACGCAGATCAGTCAAAGGAAAGCACTCATCAAACCTTTGACCTTTTAATGGTACTTATATTTACACAGATTTCTCTTAAAATAATGGTTAACTAAATTTTCAATTAAACACATGCATATGTTACATATTTGTATTTGTGAAACTGACTTACAGCATAGTTACTATCACATTTTTGTAAGAAGTGAGTGACTTTCTCTTGTGAGAGAAGTAACGTTTCCAGCACATAGCCACAGCCCCTGTGAACTGCCTGCCATTTGAACAGGTCAAAATTTTAGTATAACAGCTTTCCAAATGTTTTTGTTATGTGTCTTTTACAAGCCCACAAAATAAAAGGAAGGTTAAATCCATGCACCAAACCACGATGACTTTCTTAATCACTGCAGCTCAGTGTGTACATGGCATATTATAGTAGCTACATCAATGTGTTAGTATGCACTTTTACAGTGGCTATGGCTTTGTGCTGGTAATGTAACTGGTCACACACTTCTAACAGAGCAGCCAAACCAACAGTAAAGATTTGCAACAAAAAAACATGTGAACTAAATCTTACTACTCCGCTTACTACAGACAGTGATACAACTTTGTTACCTTGCTAATGTACACAGAAAAATAAAACATTAAATCAAACTTAGCTCACACTATACTTCATTACTGCTGATTTTGTTGTCTTATCATTTGCAGACAGTTAATGTTAGCTAACTGAAGCCTTACATTTGCCTTACATAACCAGCTGGACAACCATCCTATATAAAAATACAAACAAAAAACATCTACACATGTAAAGTGCAGAACTCCAGACCACAGAAATTTTCCAGAGGGAAAAAATAGCATCCCTCCAGCATCCCTTCCCAGGGGGCGGGGCTTCTGGTGACAACACCTTTGTTTCATTCATTGTTTCAGAAATGTGAAAAGTAAAAAAGACAATTATTTTTTACATAAGAAACATAAATTAGTAATGTACAATATACATGAAGTGAAAGTGCAAATCAGTGTGGTGGGTGGGATAGATTAGGGAGCAAGTGAACATTTTGTTCTCAAAGAAGCAGGAAGTGTTAGAAGCAGAAGAAATGGGTAAGTGTGAGGATCTGAGCGAGTTTGGCAAGGACCAAACTGAGATGGCTAGACGAGCATCTATCAAAAGGATCCAAGGAAGGGATTGTTGTGAACCAGAGACACATAGGGAGTGAAGGCTGGTCTAATCAAACTGACCAGCTACTGTAGCTCAGAAAAAGTTAATGGAAAAGTTGATGCTGGTCCCAACAGAACATTTTTAGAATACACATTGCATCGCAATTTATTTTCTTATGGGGCTGCATAGGCAAAGACTAGTCAGGGTGCCCATGCCCTGTCCACTGCCAAAGGTGCCAACAATGTGCATGTGACCATCAGAACTGAACCATGGGGTAATGGAAGCAGGTGACCTGGTCGGATGATTCTCCTTTTCTTTCACATCATGTGGATGTCCGGATGGACGTGCATCGCTTACCTGTGGAACACCTGGCACCAGGATGTACTATAGGAAGAAGGCCAGCCAGTGGTGGCAGTGTGATGCTTTGTTGCTAAGCATTATTGCAGACCATGAACACTCTTTGATGGAAATGATATTTCCTGATGGCTGTGGCCTCTTTCGGCGGGATAATGCACCCCGCCACAAAACAAAACGGGTTCAGGAAAGGTTTGAAGGGCACAACAAGTTTGAGGTGTTGATTTGACCACCAAATCCCCAGATCTCAATACAATTGAGCATCTGTGGGATGTGGTGTAAAAACAAATCCAATCCACAGTGGCTCCACCTTGCACATTACAGGATTTAAAGGATCTTTTGCAAACATCTTGGTGCCAGATACCACAGCACACCTTCAGGGGTCTAGTGGAGTCCATGCCTCAGTGAGTCAGGACTGGCAGCAAAAGAGGGACCAACATAATGTTAGGCAGGTGGTCATAATATTATGCCTGACTGGTATACATGAACAAGAATTGGGTAGCACTGAGAATCAATAAATACACACTACCCAGTGGAGATATGTGACAACACAATAAGCCATTAAACAGTCTTTACCCCGTCAGCTGTCTGGAACAGAGTTCAAATAATGATATTTTTTACCCATGCGAGAATACCACAGGTAATTGTCTCCTGCTCCCTAGACACTCTGAACAAACAGCACCTTCATCTGATCCAAACAGTCTTTCCAGAAGAGAAAATGAGTCTGAAACAGGCTATCTCTGTTTGTCTGGTATGGACAAAAAAGGGGTGCTTGTCATTCGTCAGGTCTTTTCACTAAGACAGCAATTGGGTCAGACAGTGACAATTTTTCCCAGTGTCTCTTTCCTCATATTGTGGTCTGGCAGCAGAAAACACTGTCATTTCAAACTTCACCATCCCAACTAGCAACGTCCGGTGGTTACCTCGCGGCTCCCGGAGATGGAGCTAGCCCAGAAGATGTTTTTGTTGGTTTGTTTGCTGATTTGTCTTGGTTGCTTCTAACCACTTTTTTTTTTTAGTCTTGGCTCACTTTTGTTCTCTCAAGTGCTGTATTCACTCTCCCCTTCCCTTTTCCTAAGTTCCACCAGCTCCCCAACTGCCTGTTGGACTGCTGACTTTCCTCTCCTCCCTGCCTCACCACCTCACCAAGCCCCCTACCCCCTTCCCTCTTCCTTCCTCCCTGTCGGTGCTGTGCGTGACAGTAGCTCACTGAGAAGTGGAAATGAGACTAGTAAACAATGATTAGCTCCAGAGACGAGGCAGCCTGGCCTACCATTGGTCCTGTCTCCACACAGAAAGCACCCACCCGCCAGCACATGACATGCAGCGGCACATAGACCCCATCCCTGCCTCCACCCCAAACCTCCCTCCGACTAATCCACCCCCTCAGCCAGAGTCAACACAGGGTCAGGGCCAACCTTTCACAGCCAGGTTACAAGGAGCAATCACAAGCAAACACGGCAACCACACGCAAAATGCACACATGACCCCCCTCTCCCGCAGACCCAGTCATCTGCACCTCCCGTACACATGCACGCAAACTAGACCCCCCCTCCACCATCCTGCCACCCAAGCACCCCCTCCCCTTCGTCAGCCACAAACCTGGCTCTAATTAGCATTATGGGGATGCGAGTGGCCACATATGAGGACCAGGCTCAGGGAGGTGGAGGAGGAGGAGGAGGTAGGGGTGTCAGTGGTGTTGGTGGAGGTGAGGGGGGATTCCGCCCTTATAGGAACAGAGAAGAAACAGTCATCCCCCAATGCAGGCAGTATTTTGAAGACATTGCAATGTCTCTGGTTAACCAAGAAATCATTCTAGAGGATTTGGTGCTCAGCCACACCACATTTCTCAAGACAAACAGCTCTCAGGCAGAGCTCCAAAAACGCTCGACATCTGCAAAAGGCTCTCAAAGGTCCATTATCATGAAAGAACGACGCATGAAACACTTCACTGACTTTTATTGTTACCTTTGTGTTTGCACTCATAATTTAAATATGCTGTGCACATAAGAACTTCTGTTTTTATGTGTTTATGTAATCAGAGTGTTATGCACTACAGTCTGTGGAGATATGGTTAGTATGGAAATGGGTGACAATAAAAATAATGTGTATGGGTCAGAGCAGTGACTGGTTTACTTTGTAGGTGCTGTCACATAATCTGTGAGATAAACTTTGTGGTGAAATGAACTTTTTAAAAAATGTTTTTAATAATAATAATAAATTTGACCAATAAGAAATGTTTCTTGTATGATCTATCTGTAGAGTAACATATTATCTTTTCCCTCTTAAAAAATATTTTCAGCATCTGCTGTCATTCTCTACCACCCACACTCCTCTGCTCCTGTCCTGTTGATAAAGACAGAGTGCGCCTGTGGGGTAGCAAAGTTTCTGTCCCTCTCACTTAGTGACTTACTTTGGAAATGTTTTAGTACCTTTAATGAGGGTCATTACCTCCTGCAAAAATAAACTTAACAGCTGGTGGGAAAACAAGAAACACTTTTTTTTAATCTTCCACTCAGCTTGAGGAAAATGTTTTGCTTTGGGAAATAACCACATGATGCTATAATAAAATAATTAACGGGAATATGATTGTCCAATAATGCAACTCGATCTAAAGAGAAAACCCACGGGAAAGTGCGGAGCTTCTCTTTCCTACTTAAAAGGGAGAGAAGAGAATAAAGGTGGACTGCGACAATGAAGTAGCCTCGCATTTGCTTTTGCAATCACTGGGGGGGGGGCACCTGAAGTTTCCTGTGCTATGATGTAACCCGCTGTCTCATGCAGAAGCGCAGTTTGTGTGTTGGAGAAAACAAGCTGTTGTAGGAAACCCAAGTATGAATATTTCATGGCTTTGTCCACGCTGAATTATTGTGCAAGATTGTTGTGTAAAGATTCAGTCTAACTAATCTACCTCTTTGCGGTGCTAAGACGAATAATGGAAGAAATAAGAAACCTTGTAATGTTTTATCTAATATCCTGTGTGATATTTCTTTCTTTCTCACTAATTAACACAATGCAAATGACATATATGATGAGTATTTTAATGCAAGTTTTTATAATGTTAAGAGTCACTGTAAAAAAAACAGGCACACATTTCTGCAATAAAGCTGTATAAAGACTTGAAAAAAAAGAAGCTGTGAAAGATGCGCTTCAGAGTGGTGCACAACGTTTCTTTGTTATACAAAAAACTCAAAGGACTTCCCGGAAAAAAGAATAAACTATTAAAGTCACAACATTGGTTCTTACAGTTAGGCTGAGCCTTACATTAAATACAAGTTAGTGCACAGAGATTACATCAGGTTGAACTCAGCAGCTGCAACTTTCCCAAAAAGCTGCGCTTGTTTCTCGCAAATTCTCAAGCATGAAAATAGATACACGTGAAAGTATGAAAATCATTTTCCCCCGAATATATTTTTGCATAATTCGTAAACCGAATGCAAACACCTTTTTAAAAGCCAAATTTTCCCCGCTGAGCCTTAAAAAAAGAAATAATGTAAAAAAAAAAAGAAGAAAAGAAAGAAAGAAAGAAAAAAGCGCACACACACAAAAGACGCACTTCAAAATGTGCAAACTATGCAAGTTCTCCCACTAACTAGGACAGTTAAACAAACTGTCCTAGTTAATCGGTCACCAGTTGCTACGTCTTTTTTTCCCCTCTCCTCCGTAGGCGGTCGTTCACGCTGCTCGCTCACGGTGTCCCTCGACTCTCTCAAGTGCGCGCCTCCAACAGCGACCGGCAAGCGGAGAGAAAATATAGCGGGGTCTGCGGGGCTACCACAATGGGAGGAGTATGAAAGTTATCCCGAGCCCTGCCCACCAACTGCAAAACATATAAGACACTGGAGTGAAGCAAAAAATCAGGCACTTAAGCCTGATCTTGATGAAAAGACTCTGAGGGAGAAAAAAAACTTTGTTCATTATCAAAATGACCTCACTGTCATTTCAGTAACATCTAAAATATTATTTTTTTTAGATGCTATGGATATATAAGTGATTTATATTTTCCCCACATAGTCAGCAGCTCTACTAACTTTGAAACTATTTTTTAAATCATTTTTGAGAAGCAAGTGTGCAGGAAGCTTGTCACAATGGCACTGGACCCTGAGTTTGGTGTGAAGAGCAGCAGCAGCATCATCAGAGAATGGAGCGGACAGGTCCATCCTGCTCTGGTTGCCACCTTTGTTTTCCTCTTCTGTGTGGAAGCCTGCCTCTGGGTCAGGAACCTCAGGCTGAAGAGAAGACTGCCGGGACCTTTCGCCTGGCCCGTGGTCGGCAATGCAATGCAGCTGGGCCAGATGCCTCACATCACCTTCGCCAGGCTGGCCAAAAAATATGGCAACGTGTACCAGATCCGGCTGGGCTGCAGTGATGTTGTGGTTTTGAATGGAGAGAGAGCAATCCGCCAGGCTCTGATACAGCACAGCACCGAGTTTGCAGGCAGACCGAACTTTCTCTCTTTCCAGATGATCTCGGGAGGCAGGAGTTTGACATTTACTAATTACAGCAAACAGTGGAAAGCACACAAGAAAGTTGCACAGTCCAGCCTCAGAGCATTTTCCTCTGCAAACAGTCAGACCAAAAAAGCCTTTGAGCAGCACGTTACAGCCGAGGCCATGGAGCTGGTGCAGGCATTATTGCGTCAGAGCACTGATGGACGGTATTCTGATCTTGTTCATGAATTTACAGTAGCTTCTGCTAACATCATGTGTGCTCTCTGCTTTGGGAGGAGGTATGGACACGATGACCTAGAGTTCAGGACCTTGCTAAAAAGAATGGACAAGTTTGGGGAGACAGTGGGTGCTGGTAGCTTGGTAGATGTCATGCCCTGGCTTCAGTCCTTCCCTAACCCAGTCCGTAGTGTCTATGAAAACTTCAAGAACATCAATGAAGAGTTTTTTGGTTTTGTGAAAGACAAAGTGATGCAACACAGAGAGTCCTTCAATCCTCAGGTGACGAGGGACATGAGCGATGCCATCATCAGTGTGATTGAGCACGGAGAAGACAGCAGGCTGACCAAAGAGTTTGTTGAGGCAACAGTCACAGATCTGATTGGAGCAGGTCAAGACACAGTTTCAACTTTCATGCAGTGGATTGTCCTCCTCCTGGTCAAATACCCAGACATACAAGCCAAACTGCAGGAGCTCATAGACAAAGTAGTCGGCCGAGACAGACTCCCATCGATTGAAGACAGAAGCAGCCTGGCGTACCTGGACGCCTTCATCTATGAGACCATGCGCTTCATCAGCTTCGTCCCCCTCACCATCCCACACTCCACAACCTCAGACGTCACCATCGAAGGGCTCCACATCCCCAAAGACACGGTGGTGTTCGTCAATCAGTGGTCCGTCAACCACGACCCTCTGAAGTGGAAGGACCATCACATGTTCGACCCCTCACGCTTCCTCGACGAAAGCGGGGCCCTCGACAAAGACAAAGCCAACAGCGTGATGATTTTTTCAACAGGAAAAAGACGCTGCATCGGTAACCAGATCGCAAAGGTAGAGGTATTTATATTTACAGCAGTCCTGCTACACCAGTGCAGTTTTGAGAGCAACCCCTCTGAGCCCGTCACTCTCGACTGCTCTTATGGGCTCGCACTGAAGCCCCTTCCATTCCGTGTCAGCACCAAGCTGAGAGGAAAGCTGCTTGGCTTAGTTTCCCCAGCATGAACAGCTTGCCCCCAAATACTGAGACTCCAGCAAATACTTTCCCACCTGTGACATTTAGATGAGAGTAGGCTATCCATATACCTGCACTAAATAGTATGGTTGTATGATTATCATATTTAACAGTGATATTTAATTCATATTGTAACATGTTCTGTATTTGAATTATTGTCAGTGCAGGGCTGAGGACATGATTTTAAAGATGTATCGTTAGCTGCAAAAGGTCAAAAAGCATGCTTGTGGACTCTTGTGATACAGTGTAAAGGTAATAGATGTTTGTTTCACACTATACTTGATCATTTTTGTACATATTTCTGGGCCGTGCGTTTGTCTTATGCCTATTAAGCATGTGAGTGGAAAAATTAGCTAAACCTTTCAAAGTCAGTTTAAACTATTATAACTGTATTGAATGCTTGTGAATGTCATCAAGTCACTAGCTGACTTATTGTTGTAACTTGTAATATGTAAAATAGATGTATTTAACCATTGCCACACAAAGTCACATAAAAATGTTTATATATATATATATGTATATATAATTTTGTTTTTTCAGGAATTTAAATTTAAGCTGTTTGACTATCTACTGTACTCACAGAAAGAACAAAATAAACAGAGTGTGTTGATCAAAGGAGACAAAAATGGCATGTTTATGAAGCTGGGCAGCCGAGCCGGAGTCTTTCATCAAGAAGCGAACATCCCTTTTTCAAAGGATGAAGAAGTGATGCTGCAGTGGAGAATGAACTTCACAAACTTCATGGACCCAGATTTAACTTTTTACTGTACAAGCACTCCAGCACTACCCATGCCAAATGCATGTCTCCCCAGTACAATGAAACACATGTGCAGCAAATTTGCATAGACATGTTTGTTTACAGTAACTTTTACAAAGCTACATGGATGTCACTGCACTCTCTTAAAGCCACTGTATTCAGGAATCGATGTTGCGATGCCCAAGGGATGTGTTTCTCTATCTGCATCGGGGCAAAGATAAAAATGAAATAAACACGAGTAGGCTGTTAAGGTGTTGTTTTTGTGATAATGTTTCATTCAAGACCTGCAGAGGCTCTATGTAATGCAAAAATAAGCTGTATCTGAAATGAATAAAAGTGAATTTTCAAAGCTCAATCTGTATTTTTATTTAGTCTTGAAAGTTATGCTAAATAACTTATCTTAACACTGCTCACTAATGAAGGTGTATATCTCAGTTTCAAAGGATTTTTAGCCCCTGTTAATGATATCAGCAGCATGACGCTTTGTTTTTTTTCCATAAATAGAGCAATATGGAATATTTGAATTGTGGTTGGATATCAATAAAACCCAAACTGATGCTTTTTTTTGGAATCTCCTTGTTGCACAAGCACCCACATAAGCAGATTTACAGCTGTTTGCATTCTGTTTCAGACTATTTTGATGCAACCACAAGCCTAAGAGTGACATTATCTCAGAGAGCTTTGCATAAAGGTCTATTATGCCAACAATAACATTGTCTATATATTTTATAGAGCATAATAAATTGTGCTGGTTCAGTGTTTGGAGTTTGAAACCTCTAGCTTTCATGATGGTATCCCAGAGGCCTTTTCCCTGCATGGTTGTAATTAACAGCTTTGCTGTAAATAGCCAAAACCAAGTCATGTTTAAAATGGTCTCAGAAAGTTGTAGGAAAGTGAAAAGAACAAAGGAAACTGAAAATATCGAACTCCTCGTCTTATATATTACAATACATACCTCCTTGAATAAACTCTCACAACGATAAATTCATTTTCGATATTTTGTGGTCATTCATTTTTGGCCACACATGGTATGTGAAAGTTGTTTATTTTTTAATTATGTGCCATTCTCTTGTACATTTTGGCCGCAAAAACAGTAATTCTGTGCTTTGTGGCAACATTGTCAATTAAGTAGCTGCTCTCCTTTTCCAACATCATCCTACAAGGGACGCTGCTGGAAGCAGTCCTGAGTGGGAATAGGACTAAGGTCAAAATGGGAGGGGAGAGATAATAAAAAACCTGAGCCGCTGAACCCTCCCACCGTAGAGATACATATAAGCGAAGTGTTAAGGCTTGAATCTGCATTCCTCTTAAGTGGTCGTCTGAAGACGCACTGCTACACTGCTAACTACTCAACCTGATCGAGCTACTCTCAATCACCTGAGAGGCAACCCTCTACTTTTTTTCTCCACTCAAATATTTCAATATATTAAAGACCAGAAAAAGAGGAAATTGTTTTCAATTTTGAGTGAAATCTTTATTAGATGCAGTGGATGATAGAACAGCAATGGCTCAAACAGATGCAGAGTTTGGTGTGAAGAGCAGCAGCAGCATCATCAGAGAATGGAGCGGACAGGTACAGCCTGCTCTGGTCGTATCATTTGTTTTCCTCTTCTGTTTGGAAGCCTGTCTCTGGGTCAAGAACCTCAAGCTCAGGAGAAGACTGCCGGGACCGTTCGCATGGCCTGTGGTGGGCAATGCCTTGCAGCTGGGCCAGATGCCTCACATCACCTTCACGAAACTAGCGAAAAAGTATGGTGAAGTGTATCAGATACGACTGGGCTGCAGTGACGTTGTGGTCCTGAATGGAGGCCAGGCTATTCGTCAGGCCCTGATACAGCACAGCACAGAGTTTGCAGGTAGACCCAACTTTGTATCTTTTCAATTCGTTTCCGGGGGGAAAAGCATGACTTTTACAAATTACAGCAAACAGTGGAAGATGCACAGGAAAATTGCTCAATCTACAATCAGAGCTTTCTCATCTGCCAACAGTCAGACCAAGAAAGCCTTTGAGCAGCAGATTGTGGCTGAAGCCACAGAGCTAGTTGAGAGTTTCCTCAAGCTCAGTGCTCAGGGCCAATATTTCAACCCGGCTCAAGAGTTGACAGTTGCTGCTGCTAATGTGATTTGTGCCTTGTGCTTTGGGAAGCGTTACGGACATGATGATATGGAGTTTAGAGCCTTGTTGCACAAGGTGGATAAGTTTGGACAGACAGTAGGGGCTGGCAGCTTGGTTGACGTGATGCCCTGGCTTCAGTCTTTCCCTAATCCAGTCCGCACTGTCTTCAGAAATTTCAAAAGCTTGAATCAGGACTTCTTTGCATTCATCAAGAACAAAGTGGAGAAGCATAGGGAGACCTTTGATCCAGAGGTGACCAGGGACATAAGCGATGCCATCATTGGTGTCCTTAATGAGTCAGAGAAAGGCGAGGAGCTCACTGTAGGCTACACAGAGGCGACTGTGGCAGACTTGATTGGTGCAGGTCTGGATACCGTCTCCACTGCTCTTCACTGGATTGTCCTTCTGTTGGCCAAACACCCTGAAATTCAAACCACACTCCATGAACTCATTGACAACGTGGTGGGGCGAAACCGGCTGCCATCTGTCGAGGACAGACAACACCTCGCTTACCTGGACGCCTTCATATATGAGACCATGCGGTACACCAGCTTTGTTCCTGTCACCATCCCCCACTCCACAACCTCAGACGTCACTGTCAGCGGTCTCACCATCCCCAAGGACACAGTGGTATTCATTAATCAGTGGTCCGTCAATCACGACCCCCTGATGTGGAAAGACCCACATATCTTTGACCCCTCGCGCTTCATTGATGAAAACGGCTCCCTAAACAAAGACTTCACAAACAATGTGATGATCTTCTCAGCAGGGAAGAGAAGATGCATTGGGGACCAGATAGCCAAAGTTGAGATATTTGTGTTCTTTGCGATTCTTCTGCACCAGTGCAGCTTTGAAAAATGCCCAAATGAGGACTTCTCTTTAAACTCTTCCTATGGCTTAACACTGAAGCCTTTAAATTACAAGATCACTGCCAAACTCAGGGGAGAATCACTGAAAGGCCAGTGAAAAGATGTGTGAGAATGGGTTCTGAAAATAAAAGGGAGCATTGCTATGTAAAGTATGCACCCTTAAAGAGGAGTTGTGTCTGCATCAAATAGATTGTGCACCCTTTTAAGATGACAAAGAATATATTTGTGACTAAAGCAAAAGCTATCGGTTCACACAAATGCAAAAATATTTGCAACGGCTGACGTGCTTTTTTAAAGAGAAGTCTGAAATTGGCATTGGGAGCAAAATGCGAACTCAAATGCAGTTTTGCCCTTCAGTTCTGAAAAACTGCGACTTAGACAAGAAGGCCTAAATATGGAACAAGATATAATGACAACTTTGATGTGGGCTCCTCAAAAACCACATACCATAATAAATCTTAAGTACGTATTGGTATTTATATGAGGGTATTTAGTGGGAGTCACGCTGAATTGCAATATAAACTGGTGGTGAAAAAGAAATTTCCCTCTAGACTGTTTTTTTTTCGCTGACATGCCCGTTGTGTGGTCTCATTTGAACAGTTATTCACCCAGAGAACTATTTATCTTTGTATGTACTGAATGATCGAAGTTATTACAAATCCAGAATGCAAGCCATGTGCATTTGTGCGCTCATAAATCACATATAGTGCTGATGTATTCTGATAAGTACTCATGTAATGTATAAAAGCCAATGATTTCATTGTTCCTCATGCTGTTTTCTTCTGTACACACAATATACCACATGTGTGCATACCACGCTACTGTCTGAATAATAAGCCAGACTCTTTTGAATTGCAACATAATGCTGTCATAATCAACATGATCCAGTCTGTGTTCTACAGTGCCTTTAATGTACAATAAACATTTCCTACTGATTTCTGATTCTTTGGGGTGTATCAGAGAGGAGTGCTGGGTATCACAGGGGCCAGAGAGGTCAAAGAGATAATAATAGAAGCTGATGTCTAGGCTCAGTGTTGTGGTGAAAGATTAATATGGGTTACAGGCCCTGCGTGCCTTGTTGTATAAACTTAACATGCAGGCAGTGACTCAGTAAATTTGTACAGGCAACAGTAAGCAGCCACAAGCTGCCCTCATCAATATTTAACCTGGATCGCGCCGTACTTTTGACTAGTGTGCGACTAGTTTTTCTTTCTTCTTCTTCTTCTTCTTCTTTTTTTAAGCAAATAGACTGAGATGCTTTTCATTTATTAGGCTGACATCATAGGTGAAAAAAGACACTTTTGGTTTAGTGGAAGCAAGCCCGATCCCTTCTAAGAAGTCTGTACTTACACTGCATATATAGTGCTCTAACTACACAGGCTCGTTTCTTATTTGCTCGTTTAAAGCCATCTTCAACGATAAAATGCTCCCAACCGAGTTGTGTCATATATAAGTGTCCAATAAAGTATCTGTTTTTGCTGATTATTAGTTATTTCCTATTTTCATCAAATAAACAGCGAGCACTGTTTACTGCCGTTCTTTAGGATCAGACCCACCTGTGTTTATATCAGCACCTGTATGTCACTTGTACTGTCGTGGGATTTAAAGCAGCAACTACGCAAGTTTTGTATCAGTTCCAACACATTCAGCATCCCCTCCTGAATTCCTCCCTCCCTCCAGACTGACTGGCTTATTTTTGGGAAAACCAGAACCGCCCCCATGTTCAACATTTACTCTTGCTGTAAGTATAGTTTGTAAATATTAGTCTAAGTGTGGGTAGCAGCTTATAATTTTCATTCCTTTTTTTTTATCTCCCTTGGGATGTCTCATGGGAGCACTGGCCTCAGTCAATGGTCTCGAGTCTACCTGCAGGAGAAGAAGTGTGGCTGAACTTGTTTCCACTTGGGTTAAAATCAGACGAGGCTGAAGACATTCTGTACTGTTGCAAGCTCTCCTTCTTCTGTTTTTTGCTCTGACACCGCAAGGACCCCAGAGGAAGGAATGGGCTGCCTGACCTCCCCTGTTTCCATCACTGCTTCCCAAAACATCCATGAAATGTGTCCAGCTGAAAGCCTCCCTTTCACCCTGAGTCACCCGCTCCGCGCACACCCCGCAGCCCTCGAACCTGACGAGTTTCACTCCTTGAAGGAAAACAAAAAAAAAAAGAAAACGCGTACAGGCGGATAGTTGTTCAGCTCTGAGGTTATTCACATTCTGCACGTACACAGAGAGCCACAGAGTGACCTCCCACAGCTCAGGGCTCCATCCAAAAACGCCCCTCCACACTGCGAGGGTTTTGACATGCAAAGTGCAGTCACTGTTTGGTAGATGACATGGTGAGGTAGTATTACTTGGAATAGACCATATCCCATTCTCCAGAAGAAGAAAAAATCCGCAGGAACACAGCGGAACATTGTGTTTAAGCATTGACTAGGAAAAGACTCATGTTCTTGTTTAGCCAATCTTTCCTATTCAGCCGCCCTCAACACCAGCGCACTGACCACAGATACACTCTGCATCCAAAAAGTGGCAAACAAGCACTGTGACTGTAATTCTCTGCGTGGTAGTCGGAGCTAACCCAAAGTATTAAAAAATGTGAAGAGAGCATTTATCATTCTGCAGCAAGGGCAAAAAAAAAATCGAATAAAGTAACCAAGCAAATATTTTTCTTTCAATAACAAGAACAAATAAGTCTCTGGGATAAAAAACAAACAAACAACAACTACAAACTATAAATCAAAAGTGACAAAGGTAGCATTTCCAAGGAGTAAAGTAATCAAAGGCATTTCCCACATATTCATATCCTATCACGTGATATAACATCCTGGCTTTTGCATGCACATTTCTTTCCAACTAAACTAAATACTTTGATGTGTCCTACCTCCACCTCCTCTGAAGATGTCCCAGAAACTCACGACCCTGCTCAAACACTGAGCTGTGCTATTTCTATTAACCGTGGTGTATTTGTGACAGATTTACACCAAATTTCCTCCACTCCATGAAAGCGCACAGGCCGCCTGCCACATTAATAATCCTGATTTCTTTCTAAACTGGTGCTCCATCTTTTAAACGACTCTCATTGTGAATCGATTTGTCTCCTGAAAACAAGAAAAGAGCTGCAATTTGCATTTCGAGCCAGTGTCACATCCACCAGAGGATTTTTGTTTGATGTTCAGCGTTTCCTCTCCTTTGAACGCTCTTTGGAATTATGTCATAGGCATAAACACTGAGCAGGACTTATAATTATGGTCTGGTTAACATTATAATCAAGCCGTGCCACCTTAAACTTTGGGATCCTGCTGTAGTCTCTGCATCTTAACACATTGCTGACAGAGTTTAACAGCTAGCGACCCTTCCCTATGTTTTGGGCTACAGCCTCATGCAACCATCATAAAGACATGTCAAGTGACCCCCTTTCTATAAACAATTACCCAACTCATTATTATAGGGTGGAACAGCTAGTTCTTGTTGTTTTCTCTGTGCTGGGATTATGTTTTGGAACAGTGGCGAAGCGAAAGGTCTTTGATATAAAATAACACAATGAGCAGTTCCATTTGGCGCATTTCTTTTCATATAATAAACAATTATTATTTTCAGGAAGTGGAAGAGCGTGAGACACAGCAAAGCATGTGGTTTTTGTTCATGGATGGGAGTTTACATCACGCTCTGACACGGTCACTCACGTTAAGTGGATTTAAGTGGTCAGTTTTGTTACGTGTGGAAACTGAGCGACGCTGCCTTCTAAGGTTTAGGTTTTTATGTTAAATGGCTAAACTGACTGCCAAAAAACCCCTGTGGGTGTGGATGAGAGTGTGGTAGAGAAGTAGTCTGCAGTGTTCCATCATCGAGACATGCTGACCTGGAGGCTGATGTTGCAAAACTTCCTCCAGGTGACGGTGGAAGGTGGTGAGTAATATTAAACAGAACTCTTACATGGCATCGCATCACTGAATCAGAACTATGATGCTGGGTAAACCAGATGAGGAAATTACTCCAAATATGTGGCCTAATGCCTGGGAAATACAGTCCTCATTAGCTCACAAATTTGGAGAGACTTCTGTTGGAAAACCTGATGTGTTTTTTTATCGCTCCCAAACAGAAGCCTGAACAAACTAGCACTCTGCTAGGCTGCTGAAGGAATGCTGAAGAACTTCTGGTTGCTCATGCTCAAGTCTTCAAGTTTTGCTCCTCAATGTAGGCTCCAGAAGTAAGTTTCATACACTCAAGACTAGGATCTGTTTGTTGTCACTGACCTCTTTTTGCTCTTCTGATTGTTGTTTTGTTTAGGTTGATTTTCATAAAAGCTTTCATTTTATATCACATATTTATCACATTACCAGCAAGACCATTCGACTGGGTTTAACCCCACCTTTTGGCCAGGGCCTCTCTGCGTGGACTTTGCATGTTCTTCCGATTTCTGCGAGGATTTTGTTCAGGTCCTCCGGCTTCCTCCCACAGTCCAAAGACATGCAGTTATTGGGGTTAGGTTAAATCGTGATACTAAAATGCCCATAGGTGTAGATGGTTGTCTGTCTGGGTGATACCCCACATCTCGCCCTATGACAGATGGGTTAGGCGACCCTGATAGGAATAAGCGGAAGACAATGGATGGCTTTCCTTGGATGGGCACCACTTTAACTCGAATAAATTAATACTAATAGTAAATATTAAATTTCAAAAATAACAAGAAAACTTACTTGCAGTACCTTCACGGACCACAAAGAGGCTGCAGACCGCACTTTGGAGACCATAGACCATATAGCATCCTAATTATGTGCATCTATATTGATTAATGCATGTTTTGTCTAGATTTGCCTTCATTATATCTCATGTTTGTGCATGTTATTGTTGGTTTCTCATGATGTTTGAAAAATATATGTTGTGAAAATTGTTCATAGTAAGGTTTAAATAAGAGGAGACCCCATTTTCACCATGCACATTCCTCATCGTCTAAACAGCTGCACCTCTTTACTTTCTATGAATGACAACAGGACTTGGCAAGATTTCACTCAAGCAAAAATAAAAACTCCCTTTTCATTTGCCAAACCTAGAAAGCATATTAGATTATTATAGTATGTCTCCTGCAAATAGCTCATGACCTCATTTGTCTCCCGATAAAGCCATTCTCCTCAGACCCACTGAGAAAGTTTCTGGTACTTTCCTGTAGGTCCAGCGCCTTCAAGAGGCCATCAATCTTGTGCAGTGTCAGAGATAGCGGTGTCTCCTTCTACAATAACAAACCACTGGAGAACTGTTTTGCAACCCAGACTGGAACTTCTTCAAGAGGCACAAAAAGCTCCCCCTGAGGAGCACGCATATCTGATTTGTTTTTGAAAACGGAGGAAATAAATCAGATTATTGCTTTGTGTATTTTTTCAAGTAACACAAAAGCTTTGGAAACGCTCGGCAGAGAGATATCCCATACACGAGTGGGTGGAAGAACTGAGAGTAAATAAAAAAGGGGCGCACATGAGAGCTTCTTGAAAGTAGTTTAAAAAGACATGACTTTGATTAATTTAGCAGAATAGATGGGATTAGTAGGAATTAATGTAGGAAAAGGAAACTAAAACTAAACACAATCTGTCTCACTCTCTCGCGTGTGGAGTGTATTTTCTCGCACCATGGCAACAGGGACGGTGGGATCAGGAAGTAACTGTTGTATATCTGAACTGTGCAAAGCTTCAAGCCCCCCCCCCCCATTTCTTTATATTTTGTTAAGAAAATAGGAAATACTTGCAGTTTTTTTAAACATGAGCAAACAAATACAGCACATAAGGCAAAAACAGAGTTTGTGCAGTTTAATGAGCTTGAACGTCAATATTTGGTCAGACCACCTTTATTCTTCAACACAGCCTGAACTCTCTTAGGCAGATTTCTTGTAATTTGCAGCACCTCTGCCCTGACCTTCTGTGTACAAACCGATGATGATTTGAACCAAAAACATGCATCGCTCTCTCACTGATTTTCAGTCCAGTTCTTGTGTAATTTGGCACACCTCAGCCTTTTCTCCCCGTTTCCCCTCCTTAAGAATGGCTTCTTGACAGCCACCCTTCCACTGAGACCCTTTTTTAACAGTAAATGGTCCGCTGAAGAGCCAGATGCGTCTCTCAGGTCCTGTGTCAGGTCTTTGGGGGGTATTTCTTTTCCTGTCTTTTGCACACGATGCTGACATTTGCCAAGTTTTCAGTTTTTTGGGAATCACCTTCTTGTTGCAAAAATACAATTTTTTGCCTGTCAAAATCCTTTTTTTTTAGATTCAACTAAAGAAAGGGAAACAAATTAGGAGTTTTTGTCACCGTCTGCCTGTAAAATGTACCTAAGGATCTAATTTAAAACTGGTTCTTTGCTCAATTGTCTGTCATGTGTAGACACAACACTGGGTTATTCCTTGAGTTAGGCACCAGAACAGAACCCACATTGACTGCTATTGTTACGGCACTTTGGTGTCTTGATCACTGTTATTCACTTGAACTGTCTTTCTTTTGTTGGCTTAAACTCACTCTGAAGGTTTTTTACTATAAAGATTTTTTCTTAAACAGATCTTTATGTTGCTTAATGTTGTCTGTGGGTAAAGAAAAGAGATAAAGCAGCCGGGATGAGGCATATTTTCGCCACATCTTGGCAAAGCACCAGTGCATAGGTGCCAAAAAACTGCAGTTCTTTTAATGGCCACTTAAAGCTCGCATCACAAGTAAGTAAATATTAAAACTCCCAAATTTACAGAAGAAATGAACGTGTTACAGCATGGAACAAAAATGTTTTAGCTCTCTAAACATAATTTCCCCTTTCATTACAACCTTGTAGGGTTTAGATTTTCATAAAGGTTGCCTGTTTAAATTATATTTAACCTTAAAGTTTTAATTAGCAGAGGTATAATAAGCCAGTGGTAGGTTAAATCTCCAGGTCTCCAAATGCTGTCTAATCTACAATCAAAACACTTTCTAGTAACATATATGATACCAATCAGACTCTTGCCTGTGCTCGGAGAGACACAGAGTGTTACTGCAAATGCAGAAGATTTGTAAAAAAGTGACATGTTAGAGTTCAAAGGATTACCCAAATGCAGGGCAAAGTGGCAGGGAGGCAAGGAGTCCAAGAAAACACAGAACTCAGTGAGGTGTACCACAAGACAACCAAAGTAGGGATGAGGAACCTTGGCACTGGAGCTGGCAGCAAACACAGGGCATAAACACAGAAAACCACAAGTGGACGAGCAGAAAAACTGTTCAAACTTGGAAACTACATGGAAATCAAACCAAAGATGGATGGGACAGACAATCAAAATGGAAAGGAAACAAACAAAATCCACCAAACTCTGATGGGGAGAAAAACACTCTCTCTACTTTTAAGATTAGGCTTCAAACTTTCCTTTATGATGTAGCTCAGAGTTATGGCTGGATAAGGTGACCCCATGCCTGGTTCTGCTGAAAACATATGAGAAAACTAAAGTTAGCTGAATTTCTGTTTCCAGAGAGCAAAGGCTGCCCCACTTAAATCTTCACCACAAAGCAAATAAATGAATCACTTAAAATGTCAAAATTTTTCTTTAAGTGAACTTATTATAATATGAAGCATACTTAACCTTTTCTTGAATTCATGACGGACGACGTGATTGTGACAGGCACCCACAATTGCAATAACCGCAGTGAAAAGGGGGAAATTTGATGCGGACACCTACACACCACAGAGAGGCTGTTCACAAGACTTTGGACCCTGGCAAAGAGATCTTTGGCTCAAAGGTTTTGGACAGAGTGTGAGGCACTGTGCACGAACGTCAAGTTCTTCAACATCAAACTCAGAAATGTACTTAGGACTTACTTTGTCATATTGGAAAGGAAAACGGGGGAAAGAAAAGGCTCCAATCCATTGCCACAAATTCTAAAATCCCTCCATGTTATAGCGTTAAGATTTCCATTTATTTCAGCCCCAACGCAGGAATAAATACAAGTAGGCAGAGACTGCTGGCTGTATGTTGTGTAACACAAAATCAACATCATTAGCCTGTGCCAGCATGTCTCAGCAATCATCTGAATAGAATACAATAGAATAGAATAAGAATAGAATAGCCCTTCATTGTCATTGTACATATACAATGAAGTTGTGGGTGCTCCACACTAACTGTGTAGGAAAAAAATAAAAAATTGGAAAAAGTTGTAAAGTGCTTGGAAGTAGTGCAAAGAAAAGACTTGCTGCATGTAGCAGCAGCTTCTGGTCCAGGTTATTCTTCCTCAGGACACAGAGGAAGTCCCCTCCTTTACCAGGGCGTTGTTGTTGTGGGTTCAGGTGAGATTGGTGGAAATGTGGGTGCCAGAAACCTGGAGGTGGAGACACAATCCAGCTGTTCACCATTTATAATGAGTGAGGGTTGGCTCTGTCTACACCTCCTCAAGTTCAGGATGTTCAGCTTCAGGTTAATTTCTGAGCATCAGTAGGACAAGTTCTCTACCTCTGCTCTGTACGCTGTCTTAACAGTGATGTCAGCAGAATACTTCACAGAGACTTTGGTTAGGTGGGTTGGTCTGAAGTCATAGGTGTGCAGGCTGTACAGTAGGGGTCTGAGAGTGCAGCCCTGCAGGGGGGATGTGATGGAGGTCCAGTTTGGTGGTGAGGATTTCTGGAATTATGGTGTTAAATGCTGAACTGTAGTCCACAAACATCATCCTCATATAGCTCTTCCTGTTCTCCAGATGGCTCAGCTCTCTGTGAAGGGTGATGTTGAGGGCATCCACCGTGGACCGATTTGCCCTGTAAGCAAACTGGCGCGGGTCGAGGGAGGGGGGTGGACAGTAAGCTCTCTATAGCCCCTTTTCCATTAGTACCTACTCAGATCAACTCGGTAAGGTTCGCCACAGTTTTCACGGTTTCCATTAGGTCATCGTACCTGGTACCAGTTCCAAGCAATCCAAACAGGTACTAAGATTTGACATCATCAGACTGCATTGGCTGCAGATTGGCTGGTCAGTAGTGTCACTTGATGAATCATGAGAGCGTCTCGTTCACAAAGATCAAAACCACCATTTTTGAAACCTGGAAATGACAGAAATGGCTACAAAACAACGCCCTGTCTGACAAAATGCGAGCAGCGGGCATATTCCTGCCTCGAAGTCGACCTTTGTTGTTCGTATCACATATTAATTACATCACGGGATGCTTGGACGTGTTGCTATGACGACAGCCACTCACAGTACTGTTTTGTGATGGAAAACCATTCTATCCAAGTTGAGTCGATCCAAGTAGGTACTAATGGAAAAGGGCTATATCCTCCTCCTGTAGGCCTACTTGGCCTGTTTGATGGCCCTCCTCAGGGTGGCCATGGCAGTGCTGAGAACTGTCCCTCAGCCTGATGACTCAGTTCTGATCAGCACCTGTACTTTATTTGTCATCCAAGGTTTTCGTTTAGGAAAAACCCAGATGGTTTTAGTCACTGTCACATTCTCTACACAGCACTTAATGTGGAAAAGAATGGACTCCAGGTCCTACTGTTCGAAGATGGACTAATCTGTCAAACATAAAGGTCCTGTAGCTACAGAATCCAGAGTGAGTGTGTAATATTACATAATGATGCTAAACCTGAGAGAATAGATTAGAATATAATGGAAGAATCAGAAAAAATATTTCTGTAATTATGATTTAAGGTGAATGAGGAAGGAGCAATGAGCCTTGTGCTGTCATCATTTTGGGGCAAGGGTCATCAACCGATAAGGAGGTCAAGATACTGAACCCCGAGTGTCCCCGAGTGTCAATGTTAGACAAGCGCCTTGTATAAATGTGTGTGTGTGATTAGGTGAGTGAGGCTTGTAGTAAAAAGGTGCTTTGAGTGCTCAGTTTGTGTTAAGAAGTGTTATGTAAGTACCAGTCCATTTACCATGATCTGGGGTTTTATGGTGTCTACATGAGAAAGTCTAACTCGTTGAAATAATATTTTAACCATCCCACTGAAAAAAAATAAAAATAAAAACATGTCACATCGTCCCGTGTCAAACAAGCTACCCAGAATTCATCTCTTTGCTGCTGCTGCTGTTGTGGAGCCCCCCCCTCCATCCCCGGCTTTCATGCCATCCCACTTCAAGCCTGCTTTTTGGCAATGCTTAATGCCAGACCAAAACAATTTAGCAACACGCTATTTGTGTTCATAGGGATTCATTTTCAGTTGTTTTTACATTCCCTTTTTTGTAGTGGGCTTTGATTGCCTGTCAGAGTCTCCCC
The DNA here is from genome assembly GCF_041146795.1 of Maylandia zebra. Taxonomy (NCBI): domain Eukaryota; kingdom Metazoa; phylum Chordata; class Actinopteri; order Cichliformes; family Cichlidae; genus Maylandia; species Maylandia zebra. The sequence goes on from NC_135185.1 coordinate 31,075,133, forward strand.
ACTCACTGAAAGAGCAAACGGTTTCCTGGAGCCGACCACTACACTGGAAATACATAGCTCTAATAAGACTTGGAACGCTCTGCGCTTGGAACGTGCAGGCTTGTTAACAGTGTGAGATGTTATATTTCAGTTCCTGTTATCCTAAATGACAATTTCACACAGCCTATGTGCGGTGCCAATTTCGATGGTAATTATTGGCTGAAAAATGTGCACTGCACAATCAACAGAAAGCTTATTTTAAATCAACATTTTGACATTTTTAGGAATGCTACTTGGTCTTAGACAAGCAGTATTTTTTCACTTTTTGGTTTTGCGCCCTTTCATCAGCACCGTGGTGTGGTGTTTAGCACTGTTGCCTAAGATGCCTAAGGTGCTGGGTTCAAATCTAGCAGAGGGCCTTTCTGTGTGGAGTTTGCATGCTTCCTCCTGCGATCCAAAAACACGGGTTAGGTTAATTAGTGATACTAAAATTGCCCATGAGCTATTTCTGTGTGTTGGCCTGACTGATGATCTGTCCAGGGAGGCATCTTGCCCTACAACAGCTGGGATGGGCCCAAGCTCAGCCCAGAATTGGACAATTGGATGAAAACTTCTGCAAATGACAATAAATGATGTAGCTGGCAAATCCATAGGAGTAACTACCTGAAGTTCATATCGGTGCATAGATGTGCGGCATGCCCGGTGCTTTATTCATCACTCAATAGTTTTCCTAGAGCACACAAGCTACCAAGGTGTTGTGCACAGTTTCTGGACGATTGCAGCGGACAATTTTCATCTCCTGCCTATCTGTGTGTCATACCTACATCTTTTCCTTTCTCCCTGAAGCTGCTCTCTTCCTCACTGTCAGTGTTGGTGGGCATTTATTCCTGCAAAAAACTGGAGCTGGAAATTAAGCATAACACTTTAATCAGAGCCAAACAGATTTTGATAATTTCACTGACCGTCTAAAGCCTAGTTCTTAGGGACGCACAACAAGCGTCACCGATATTCAGCTGGATGAGCGTCCAACATTTCCTAGAAGACAGATGTCCACAGGCTGTCACATGTGTGAGTGCTGATGTTTTAACTACGTGAGGTTTTCATCATGCTAGTGTGCAGGACAATGCATCTGCTGGAGGCTTGAGCGCAATTGTCTCTGCGGCCCATATTCAAAGCGTCATACGGGCAGCATGGGTGCAAGAGAGGTCCCGGAAGACTGGCTTAGCTGCAGTGGAGGTCTGAATTATGAAGAGTAAAAGAGAGAGGATGATGGGCGCTTATTGAAATGCTGCGGCTAACACAAAGTTCCGGAGACACCGTTTACTCAGCCTGCCAGCATTAGACAACTTGGCAAGCCGTTCATCTCCGTCTCCAGGGTGAGCAGCCATGTTTGATCTAACAGAGAGGAAAAACCAGAAGAAACACAGGAGCCAACTGCATCCAGGCTGTTTGTGTAAATGCTGATTTCCAGAGAGATATTAATCTGCCTAGATGGCAGTGTCATGGTTTGGCAGCATTTTAGATTTTTAGCAAAAATGCGATAACATTCTGCATACCAGTGCATCATTACTAAATCACACATGAATAGGTATTTGGGGAAAGCTGTTAAGCTAACTGGCGTGCAAAGTAAAGTAAAGTAAACTGTTGTCAACAAATATGTGTTACACCATTAAACGTTTGGCGAGTGATCTCAGAGCATTATGTAAGACGGCGGCGCCTGTGCCAGACCCCAAAGCAGAGTGCAGAGGAGAGATTCAGGTGCATGCAGCTGAGCACGCAGCTCCCTACTCTGCCTGCCATACTTGGAAATAGTTGGTTGAACTTGCTGAAGTTGATTTCTCCGGGAACAATCCCGAGCCAAGCCTTTTAAAAGTGGCTGGCTGGTAGTAACTGTTTTTGAAATATTTGCAGTTTTTTATGCTGATGGGACAACAAAACGTAAGCAGGTTAAAAGATTAAACTTCTGCATTGTCACAGCAGCTCCTGTTCATTACATAAATCGAGAGCAGAAGGAGTTAATACATATGCAGTGAGGTAACTCTGTTTGAACTTTACTGGCTGTGCGGGCCTGCAGTTCAACTTCAGATACAATAAGAGGTCCATGCAAGTGTGCCCACTGTCTTACTTGGAATTGAAATTTTTATTTCAGTCAACAACAACAGATTCTAATTTTACACAAAAGTACTCAAACAGAAACCGAAAAAGGAATATGCCTTATGGCTTATACTTATCCTATCCCTCACCCCCATAGAAATAATCAAATCCTTAACCAAGAAAATAAATAGCATTGATAAATAAGTTGTATAACAGTTTGAAAAGAAATCAATGATAAATCAATAAATTAAATCAACACAAAAAAAAGTTAACAAACCAAATTTCTATAACCTTGTATAATACTAATTTTTAAAATCTTCCTGAAGAATGACAAAGAAAAACACATCTTCAGTTCATCATTAAGTCCGTTTCATAATTTCACTCCCAAAACTGACACACATACTTAACATTGGTTCACACTTTAGGCATTTCAAACTTATAAGACCCCCTCAAATCATATTTTCCATCTCTTAGATGAAACATCCTTAAAATACAAATTGGAACATTCTTTTTCATCACACGATATATCATTTCTAAAGTTTTAGAATATGTCCATGAATTTTAACATAGATGATCCTACAAAAAACTGGTTGGTGGACTCCCTATATCCAACTTTATTTATTATTCTAAGTAGTATATTATTTATACTTGATAAATATAACTTCAGAAATATCTGATACTGACACTTAAATCTTAAAATGTACAGTACTGTGAAAAAGTATTTGTTCGCTTCTCGTGATTTTTTTTTCAAATGGCAAGGCAATATTAGAAAAAGTTATTGACCCCCTTATAATCATTAATTTACTGCGATTATCCATATTTTTAGAAATCTGACTTCAATTTCTTGAACACAGAATTGTTCGCTTAAACAGAACAAAGTTAAGTAGGCTAAAAGATCTCAAAAAGCAACAAATGATACCACGATCTAAAAAAATATTTATGGACAGCTGAAAAAAAACTCATAGACATTAGTCCGGAAATGGTTGCAAAGCCATTTCTAGGGCTTTGGGATTCCAGCAAACCACAATGAAGAAAACTTGGAACACCTTTCCAGTAGTGGCCAGTTTACTAAAATTACTCCAAGATCGCATCAAAGACTTATCCAGGAGGTCACAAAAGACCCCAGAAGGTCAGAGGGAAAATGAGCAAAAAATATCATCCATGGGAGAATTCCAAGGTGAAAACCAAAAACAGAACGCTAAGCTTCCTCTCGCATTTGCCAAAAAAAAAAACTTCTGGATGACTCTCAAAACTTTGGGGAAAATATTCAGTGGACTAATGAGGCAAAAGGTTTCAGTCCCTTTACATCTGGAATAAAACTAACACAGCATTTAATAAAAAGATGGGAATTGTATGGCAAGGAATCACAAAACACGGGAAACAAAGGTGGCCTAATGTTTGCCAGTCTTAGCGAGAGGACCCAGCCCGCATCTCCACCTGAGACTAACAGTACAAAAGTTAGAGAAACAAAGAAAAATAAGCTTCACCATGACATAAACAGGTTATCTCTGATTAATATTAAAATGTGTTTGATGAGCTGAACTATGTCAGTGTGACAAATATGCAAAAAATAGGAAACACAAGAACTAATAGAGCGCAACTCCCTCCAAAAGGACAAGGGTCATATGAAAACTTTGAGGTTTTATGATGTTTTTCTTACAAAATGCTAAAATTACCCTTTTTTATCACAATGTTTGTGTGTTACTGGGACATCCTAGGTCATTCTTTTGCAAAATGAAACCAATGACAGCTCTCCCCATGCCAAGGTCAAATACTTAGCCAGGTGCTCGTGTTCCCCAAGGCCTAGTTTAATATTGTACATTTTGAAGTTTTACCGACCTGATTCTCACCAAAATTAAATCAGCTTGAGCTGTTACTAGGATACATCATTACACAAAATGTGAATACTTTTGATGCTAGACTGTTAATACTGACAGATGAACAAACAAACATAACTGGCTGCATACGCCTTCCCTTTGAGGAGACAATCAGGCAGGGGATGAATACTTTATCATCCTATGTCTTAATTGGGGATTGGAGAAGAGTTTGATAATAAATATTATTTACTTTAGTGGTAAACGATTGTTAACTAGCAAAGGAGTAGCAAAATATAAGAAAAAGTAGAAAGCTATGGAAATAAAGACCTATAAAATAAAAATCTACAGTAATACATTTTTAGACAGGAATCTGTTTAACCAACTATGAAATGTCTGATCTAAAACTGAATCAAAAGCACTTTCGTCTTGCTGGAAATGCAGTCAGACTTGAGATGAAATCTATAGAGTGCCATTTGATGACTCAGAGGAATGAGGGGTTTGTGGCAGGACTGACAGACGGTGACTCAGATTATTGTGCACGCACACAGGAGGGCACAGTTTTGCCAACCAGTTCCTTTTCTGTGACTAAGAGCGAGATGAGTATCCACCAGCGTTCAGCTCAAACACCCGTCCACCACCATCCGCAGTCAAGCCCCGCTGCAGTAGGCAGAGAAAGGGAGGCAGGAGCCTGGGTGTCTGCTTCAATTCTCCGAACTACAATCACATAATGGAGGAGAATCCATTAAACAAGTCTGGACTTTGGATGACTCCCCAGAAGCACAGGCCCCCTCATCATACTCTACCACCACCCCCCACACATAACCCACATCAACTCTTCCTTTTACTCCTCCCACGCGCACTCCCACCCCCTGCTAGCTGCCAGGAACTAAGATGCATAGCCCTTTGCAGAGAAACGCCTCCAAGGTAGCACTTCTCTAACTGCCAGCAAAAATAAGACATTCTGCTCTCTCCCTCTTGTCTTCTCTTCATCCCACCTCCCCATCCCGTCTCCTCGCCTGGAGCTGCTGCCAACAGCTACACTCTGCTTTGGCCCCTTTTCCCCCAGTGGCTCTAAATGAAACTTGCTCAGAGCAATTTATGGAAGTATGGACGTGCCAGATAGAAAGGTAAAGTCTGCTGCCTCAGATAGGTTTCTATGTACAAACTGGAGCAAACATCTTGTTGCGTTTATTGTTCTTCGGTTGGAAATTGAGGATTATATGGTCTGTAGAGCATCTGGACTTGTCCGTGTTTAAGAGCCAGCCCAGGATTGCACTTTCAAAAGAGAACCAGCCAATATCTGGGGCATAGTTCATTAAAAAAAGAGTAAAGCAAACAAAAATATTTGCATAAAAAGTACTTATTCTCTTGGCAGATGCTCTTGCTGCAACCCCGGGTGCAAACCGTAACCATAAAACTCAGAAACTCTACAGAAATCCTTACCCTAATCTTAACTCAAGTCTATTTTTAACACTATTCCAAATCCCCCAAACCCTAAGCCACCTCTTTTTAAAATAACAACAGGATTTTCTAATTCTTTTCAGTATTGGCTCTAGTCTTTTTAGGAATCATTACAAGGGTTTCAAAAGAACAAAAACAGCACAAAAGGACCCCCTGATGATCCTCTAAACCTTGGCTCAGGCGATTAGAGGATCATCAGGGGGTCCTTTTGTCCCTCTGTGGGGGGTCACTCCCACTAGGTTTATATCTGGGACTCTCCACCATTTGACCTTAGAACTGACGAAGCTTCTCGGATGAAACGTCTTCAAGTAACTTAAAGAAGTCCAGACGCTTTTCTTTGCAAGCTCCTTTGACCACGGTAATGTCATTACTGTCCACGGGATTTGCTGTAAGGAAAAAGCTGGATGGCCTGCAATGCTAACGGTTCATCATTTTAGCTTTTAAAACATTATATCATCTAGCCCTAACCTATAATTAGCACAACATCATGTCTTTAAATGTCTGCAAAACTTTTACATGAGGGCTTCTAATAAAAGATCTAAAAGCTCCTACGTATTTGACAGCTTCTATGAAGTCAGGACATAAAGCAAACTGGTGCTTGCTTACAGACGTACGAGTAAATGACATCTGTCTTTGTACTTGTGGTATAGGTCACTAATACTGGGGCAGATGAACCTAAATGTACTGAAGCACAAATGTTCACTGACTGTAATGGCCACATCTGCATTTTAGGTCCAGTGCAAACGTGACGACACTTGAGTACAAATGGATGGCTGACTGCATCCTCCTGAGGGGACCAGCTGAGAAAACACTTGTCGCTACACACTCCACAGCACTTGAAAAAAAAGCAATCAATCAATCACAGACATGGATTATCAGGCGATTTCACAGGGAAAAGCATACTTAGCACAACTCAGTCCTATTTAATTCCATCATGTAAATGGATAGCATGGGAAATGCTTTTTGGTGTACATAAAGTACAACAAGCATGAGCTTTTGAAAACTCAGGAGAACATGACAGAAGAAACTTGTGTGCTGGATCTTATACCACTCCAAGTTATTATTTTATGCTCTGCTAACTTTGAACAACAGTGAATAAGTAAATATTAAATACACAAAGCTGCACCTATCAATGCAGTTACAATAACTATGATGACATGTGCACAGTATGTTCAATATGAATTTAGTCATTTGGTGAGTAGAGACTTATCACCTGGCTCCACGGGCCCCCTTCAGCTGCGCACAGCATTTCTTTCCCACCCACAAATGTACTTTTTGGTTTAGTCTCACTGCTCTCATCAGCCCTGTTTCCAGGACGGGAAGTGTTGATGCAAAGCAAATGGGGATTAGCTAGACCTGATAGCAGCGAGAATACTAACAAGGGCTAAAACATTTTTCTCCCATATTGGCTTCTCTTCACTGGTGCCCTGTGAAGACCCCATAGTATTGCATCATCCCAATAGAGCACTTCACTCTCAGACTGCTGGTTTACTCGTGGTTTCTATATTCAAACATAGAATGGGAGGCAGAGCCTTCAGCTTTCAGGCCCCTCTTCTGTGGAACCAGCTCCCAGTTTGGATTCGGAAGAGACACCCTCACCCAGTTGGGGATCCACTCATCCCCAACTGGTCATAGCAGATGGCTGCCCCTCCCTGAGCCTGGTTCTGCTGGAGTTTTTTCTTCCCACTGTCACCAAGCAGTTGCTTACAAGGGTTCATCTGATTGTTGGAGTTCTCAATCTGTATTATTGTAGATCTTTGCCTGGCAATAAAAAATGTCTCGAGGCGATTTTTATGGTGATTTGCCTTTATAAATGGTCACTGACATTAAAGCTGAGAGTGCTCTTGTGAAACACTCTATTATGTAGTCAAAGACATGCGTTAAGAACAGGATAAGTATAATAATAAGTATAATAAACTTCAGCATTTTTTCAGACATTGTTAATATGCCCTTAAAGCACTGCATAAATGCTTACACTATAGTCTAATGCAATGCAAATGCACTAAATCAGCAACAAACTGTAATCATGTAACTAAATAAAGGTCTTGATCAATGTTTGTTTTTTTAAATATAAATGCAGTCAAGCCTTTAGAAATAATAAGTGTGTAAATGGGAAAAACATTCACTGTTTTTCAAACCATACTCTGGGGAATTTGTGTTACTCTCTAACTACTAAACAGTAATCAGAGTATAATTTTGTATTTGCTCTCTACTCCCAGCACTCGAGAATACACTGAAAGCCTGAGGCAATGATAGCAAAAGAGAGCAGACATGACACCGATCTGTCAGGAACAGCATAAAAAGGTGGAGCTTGAGTGCAGGAGGGTTGCAAAGTGGCTTTCAGGAGTAGCAGAAACTCCAATAGTGCACTCTCCACAGAAGCTTACCACCCAAGCTATCAGCTGACTTGGGATGGCACTGAGATCAGATGTAATTGGCTGATGACCAGGATCAACTGTCTTTACTAACACTCTGCTGGATTACAAACAGCCTGCTTGCTTCAGGACACTTGGATCTGTAGAGCACATCTGTCAAAGCTGGATGTATTTGGTGGAGATAATGCAGTCTTTTATGACTGTGCATTTTTCCAGAGAAAAGGCTAGAACGAAGAGAGGATACGTGTTGGGAGTGCCAGCACTGTTCTGAGCACAGTGCATTTCGGGGAATTGTGCTCATTCGTGCTGTGATTGGAAATAAAGCAGACATTTGTTTAGCACAAGGAGTGTTAATTTGTCAGAGCACTAATTAGATGTAAGCAGACCACGTTGGTCCGTACGCCAACTATAACATGGAGAAAATGGCACTCTCACACAGAAGAAATGGCCAAGCTGGACTGATGAAATTCCACAAAGGCCAAGGACATTCATCACTGTATGTAGAAACAGCTAAACACAACAGCAGCTCGATGCCAGTGCAAGAATATGTGCAGCCAAAAATGTTGATTGAGTGGGCAGGAGTCACTGGAATAGGACACGGGAGTAACTCACAGGAACGGGTGAAGCGAGAAAAGATAAATGGTGAGGCATATTTCAGTTTGGCATCTCCTCACCTTGGTAAAATTAAAATGACAAACCAGCAGAAAAATGTGCATGGTTTTCAAGAATCTGGCACTGAAGTCGACAAGATTTTCTTTTTCTGGCATTTTCTTTGCATTTGGCCTGAGATTCAGGATCTCTTGGATGGCGCTCTTAGCTATCACATGCCATCTGATGTGGTCAAATAGCTCAAAATGAAAATATTGTGTGCAATTATCCAACATTAGCATTTAAAATAGGAATTTTGGGCCAAAACAAAACAGAACCACTGCTTTATCCTAAATGTCACTGATGTGGGAAAGGAGGGAGCTGCCGCTCTTTCCCAGTTTTCTGGATGAGCTTGTGACATCCCCCTCAGATAAGTGTTGGGAGTATACAGATAAAGCTTTCCATGTGGCATGTTCTTTTTTTGGCTCATTCCTTTTCCAAGCTGCCAGAGACCTCTGTTTAATGGAGTGGTACAAGGAGTAGAAGGGGGAGTAAACGCTGGAACTTTAGAGGGGAACGCTGAACATGCATGAAGGAAAATAGTCCTTCCAAATGACTGTGATGGCTGAGGGACAGAATGTGTACTAATCTGGGCGAGCGGCCAAGCCAAACAACCCAAGGGGGCAAAGGGGAAACCATAGTAGCAGAGGGGAAAGAGGGTCAAATGAAGTATATAGAAGGTAGATGAGACAAGGCGAGACGTGCCATGCAGCACAGAAATGAAAATCTGAAAAGCCAAGAGGGAACATTTGAGTTGTAGGAGTGTTTCCTTTGAGCAGGGGATCAGAGTCTGGTTGCACAGGGATATTAAGCATCCTGTTTAATGGTGCTTACCATCTTCTTGAAAAAAGAAAACATGCTCCCGCATTCACCCTTGTGTGAAAACATACTGTATACACGGCGTCCGGCAGTGCATGCGTTACATCTGTTGCTGCCTTTCTCCTCTTTCTCGCTTATAGACACACACTCAGCCTCCTGGGTGCCATTTTCTGTGCAGCGGTATTTGCTGCCAAGTCGCACAGCTTGAGCAGCAAGGAGGTCCAGAAACCCACAGGGAGATGGTACGTGACAGAGAGCAGGCTATGTACGAATGTGTATCAGACTGGAGCAGCCAAAGTAGATTTTATGCGTAGTGTGTGTGCGTGTGAACACTCTTGAAAAGGTCTGCAAGCTTGCATAAAGGTATACAAATATATGATGAGTGGCAGTGCGGATTGAGAATTAATTATGCGAATGAGTTTGTTCCTGTGGAACAGGGGAAGGATGGGAAAGACGATGCAGTGAGACGCAGAGGGCAGAGCATCTGATATCCATATGTTCATTTGGCTAAAACCATTTTAATCAAGCTTGTGGCTTCGTGGAGCCTAAGTAGCGGCCTGTAAAATAAAGAATAAAGCAAGAGGCGCACAGCGGCCCTGCGTGTGCTGTGTGCTTGTGTGACCCATTGTGCGCACACGTGTGTGCAGACTGTGCCTGGTTCCACCACAGAGTCATGGGGATAAAGAAAGGAGCGGGGCATATGAGATTCATGTTGCATCGATTGCTCTCTCTCCAAACTCTGAAAGTGATTTTCTCACTGTATCTTTCAGGAAATGATTCATTAGGCTGTGGCCCAGTTGGAATCACTCTGACATGGAATAAGAAACAGCTCCTCACCCCAGGCTGGTGCATTTGGAGTGCGCACTGAGACAAAAGGGGGAAGATGGGAAGCAGCCCATGAAAGCAGTGATGTGAGGGAGGGGGATTAAAAATGGCAAGAATGGATGCAGGCAGAGAAATGGAGAGTCGGGTTAGAAGGAGAGGAAGGATTGAATGAAGGCAGGGAGGCAATGGGATGGAGGGACGCAGAGAGGGGAAAGGGGAGCCTCTGTGGCTTTGAGTCAGCGGTACAACTGCTCCCAGACAAGCTCCTCTTTCCTGGAACTCCACAGGAAAACTCAGCACGAAAGAGAATAACACAGTGTACTAATCTTTCTGAGGTCATCTTGAACACATCTTTGTCAACTGTTTTAGTATCCTGTCTTGGCACTGAGGCACTGGGGAAATCAATGCCAAAGCAATATATACAGATGAGTAAATCGTGGTTCGACTAAGCAGAAAGACATCCCCAGACTGTGGTTAGATGACAGAGCAGGTATATGTTGAATTATTTTTCCCAATTTCTCTGATTAAACGGGACAATTTGACTGGTTTTACTTTACAGTGCATGACATGTTCAGCTTGGCAAACTGCAAAAAGTCTATATCTTGGCCAGATGACTAGAGTTGCTAAACAGAAACTCAGATACCACAATGTGCCTCATTTAAAGTCTGATACTGGAAATAATTAGGCGGATTTTCTATCCTCCTACCTCTGTCATCCCCTGTGTCCCAGCGTAGAAGGAACACCCATGTGATGTCCACAGCTGTGAGTGCTAACAAAGTTGCTGTCTAAGTGTAATAAATGACTCTCTGATTATAGGAAAAATGAATAAAGCAATGAACCACCTCAAGTGACTCGCTATGATTCTTTAATCTGTCCTCCCATGGTGTCAAATACCGATTATCCATCAGATGCTGTTTCTGTTGTCATAGAGATACACACAAGCGTCCAACTGTGGCACTTGTTTTTGTTACTTTCACTTTATCCCACTGATTAGTTTTATGCATTTAAAAGTATTTCTTTAAGGTGACGATCTGGTTTGGGATCAAATATGCTAATTTACACATTATGAGCCCCTCCTTATTTTTTGCTGGTCCCCTTTCTGCTGCCAGAACATCCCTAACCCATCGAGGCATGGACCCCCGTACACCCCTGAAGATGTCCTGTGGTATCTGGCACGTTAGCAATAGATCCTTAAAGTCCTGTAAGTTGCAAGGTAGGTCCTCCATGGATTGATCTTGTTTGTCCAGAGCTTTTCTTAGATGCTTAATTGGATTGAGAGCTGGGCCACCTCAAACTCGTTGTGGAGTTCCTCAAACCGTTCCTGAACCATTTCTGGTTTTCGGCAAATCATCCGGCTATCCATGCAGGTTCTTCTTCCATTGCCTACAATGCTCCATGTTCCAGTTCTGATGCTCACGCACCCATTGTTGGTCCTTTCGACAGTGGACAGGAGGCATCAGTGACAATGGCAGCCCATGACTCTGTCAATGGTTCATCACTCCCACATAGCAGACGGGTCTGGCCCTGATCTGCTGTCAAGCCGGCACTGCTGGCTGACTTCTGGCATGCTAAGTGGTATGTCATCCAGATATGGGCCAGGCCTGTTGAAGGATGGTACAGTTTATGTGATGGCATGCCATATCTGGCTCGGTTTTGGTTTGGTTTATGTGGCCCAAGCTCACAGAAAACAGGTCTGGCCCAGATCCGGCATCAAGCTGGCACTTCTGACCGACTGGTGTCATGACAGGGTGTGTGTCAACCCGATGTCAGGTCTGGCAGTGATGGCACTATTTATGTTCCTATTTTTCTACTTTAGTTTAGTTATACTGCTATGGTAGCCAACGTTTCAAATGCAGGCTTGACAGGTTTGTGAGTGTACACTTTATCCAAAACCTTTTGAGGGTTTACTCATATTTACCACCAGGTGGCTGTAGCACAGGAGGTAGAGCAGGTCGCCTACTGATCGGACGGTTAGTGGTTCGATCCCTGGCTCCTCCAGTCTGCAAGAGTGTATGAATGTAGTTAGGAAGCGCTGAGTTTAGAGAAACTGTGTGATTGGGCGAATGTTGTATAGAGTGATTTGGGAGAGCAGAAAAGTGCTGCATAAGAATCAGTCCCTTCACTGGCTCAACAGAGTTTCGTCCTGTTCCGGCACATGTTCAAGGTTCTTTATTTGTCACATGCATAGTTATACAAGTATAACATACAGTGAAATGTAGCCTGACACGCTCCTCGACATGTGCAAAAATTGGGGGGGGGTAGAGGAAGAACATTATATATATATATATATATATATATATATATATAGTATATACACTGGGTGAATGTGCAGTAGTAGCAGCAAGCAGGTGAATTCTGTACATTAATATGAATAGACATCTGACTATTTTACAGGATAGACAATATAAACATATTTAAAATTAAAGGAATTTGAAATGTACATTTTTTTTTTTTTTAAATGACATCAGAAACAGCAGTATGCGACATTACGTGATGGCAGAGCTTCAGTTCATCCTTTGTCATTTTTTTTTTTTTTTTTTTTTTTTTTTTTTTTTTTTAATAAATAGGACAGGGGGAATGAATGAGAGAAAGAGGGGGAGAGAAAGAAAGAAAACCAAAGGGGAGAAGAGACGGTGAGAAGGGGGGGGAAGAGAGAGAAAAAAAAAAAAGAACTCCTGGGTCACCTGTATGGAGAAAAAAAAAAAACAAACAAAAAAAACAAACAGAGGAGACAGCAAACAACAAAGAGCAACATAATAATAGAGAAAACAAAGCACCATCACAATAAACTAGCTAGCCATAGATATCAATATTTACTAAATAATAAACGATATTGTGCAGCACGCAAGATAGACAGCGCACAGTGTGCTTTGAGGTAGCAGCCAAGAAAGCTTTAGTCCGCGTCTGTGAATACCCATGTGTGCATACCTGTGTGGATCAGCATGCTTGCATTCCAAAGGTTTCTCCATGTAATGATCTGCTAGGGAGTGTGGGGGGGCCACAGCCCCGTCCTCCAGGGTGTGAAGCGGGTATGGAGGAGATCAAAACTCCAGACATCCAGAGGCCCCCAGAACACAAGAGACCATGGAAGACCAACAGAGGGGCAGCCGCGCCACTGTTCCAGTAAGAGCTGAGGAGAGTCCCAGATGAGGGCTCGCCCAGCAGCCGCGGAGCAGAAGCCAGGGGGAGTTGCAGTGACGCGCCCGTGAGCTCCGCCGGCCCCCAGCTGCACCTGAGTGACCGAGCCCCAGGCCGAGAGGCCGGGGGCACCCCACCTCCAAAGGGGCCCGAGCGAGCCCCGAGCCCCAGGCCCCAGGCCCCGACAAGCGGCCGCCAAGGAGTGAGCCGGTGTGTACCCGGACACCCACCCCCAGACACAAAGAACCACCAACACACCGACACCTGAGGGAGTCCGCCACCGGCAGGGGAAGTGGTGGTGGGTGGAGATAGGCCTCCAAACCTTGGAGGGCCTGAGGTGTCCCCAGAGAGGTGGCGTCTGATACCCAACCTGACATATAGACACAGACATACAGGCACACACAGACACAAACATCCATTCCCACCCTCATGCTCTCATATGCACTTACTCCACACTCAACCAACGTGGAGACAGACATAAAGAGACGCTGTACACACAATCACACTCCCCAAGCGTACTCTACAAACCGGGTCTAGGTACCCTTGTCCCTGGAGGGGGGAATTGCACCCAGACCCAGGTGGTGTTACCCTTTTCCCTGCGGTGGGGAGAGGCAGACCACCCCGACTCCGCAGCAGCAGGGAGGCCCCACACCCCAGACCGCAGTCGGACGGCCAACTCCTCCTACTAGCCCTCCCGCTCCAGCAGGCCGCAGAGAATGGGGGTGGGAGAAGACTCCAAACCTCCCTCCACCCGCTCATTGTAGTGTTGATGCATATGTGTTCTAAGGTGCAATTAAAACCCAGGAGGGCATGGAGCTACCTGCCATGGAGCAGCAGGTAAGCGCATAGTCCCTCCTGCTAACCCTCAATGACTAAGTGTATTTAAAATTGAGAGGTGGGCAACGACGTCAGGGGTGAGGTATACACCCTGATGGTAAATTGGACTCCGTGATTGTGCCCACCCCCAAGATCCTATATGTATGTGTAATGAGAGTGTGAATAATGTGAATGTCTAAGTTGTGGGATAAAATTGAGGCAGAGGCAGCCAGAAGGGGACAGGGGGGGGGGGGTAGCCTCCTCTGCACCCTGGTGACATACCCCCACTCCAAGGCCCTGCATGTGTGGGTGGTTGTGGAGGAGCGGGAAGAGGGAGGCAGCTGGAGATGGGGAGGGAAGGAAGGGAGGGGCAGGTAACCCCTCCCTGGGGCCAGCTCCCCCGCTTACCCCAGTAGGCACTCCCACCCTCTGCGACCCGCCAGGGAAGGGGGGCCCAGGCCCATCAGACCGGGGCCCAGTGCAGTAGCGCCCTCCGGCTCCACAGAGCCCTGGACAGTCCACCCAACCCCACCACAGAGAAAACTGCACCCACCCCACCATCCACACATCTTCCAGACTACATAAGACGGTAAACGCCCAGGCTGAGATCTTCCTCCACCTCTCCTGTATCTCCCCCTCCCGCAGAGAGTTCCTGAAGAGAAGAAAGCTCCTGCAAGATGTGACCATCCCCCCCACCAGATGAAGAGCCCCCCAGGCGGCTCGACGCACCGGCGGCACCCTGCTCCAGGGCTGGGCCCCCATGCACCCACCCGCCCACAACCCCGGCAACACACCAACCAGGACCCAAGCCCCCGAGGCCCGGCCCGGGCCCCAGCCCAGAGACGGAGCGCCCCCAGAACCTCACGCCCATCCCGGACCCACCCAGGGGCAGCCAGGTTGCCAGGTCAGTAACCCACGTCCGTCAGCACAGACCCTCCCACAGACACCAAGATACTTGAAGGACTGCACCCTCTCCACTGGAGCTCCATTGATGATGATGGGCTTGTAGTCTCTGTGCTGACTCCTTCTGAAGTCCCCCACCAGCTCCTTGGTCTTGCTGACGTTCAGCTGGAGGTGGTTGTCCTGGCACCACGATGCCAGATTCTTCACTTCATCCATGTAGGCCGCCTCATCGTTGTTGGAGATGGCACCCAACACCACTGTGTCGTCAGCAAACTTCACAATGGTGTTGGAGCCATGGGTGGCCACACAGTCTGAAGCGTAGAGGGAGTAGAGCAGTGGCGAGAGGACACATCCCTGAGGTGCTCCTGTGTTGATGGTGATGCTGTTGGAGAAGCACCTGCCCACCCTCACCACCTGAGTTCTGCCAGTGAGGAAGTCCAACACCCATGCACACAGACGGCTGTTAAGTCCCAGATCCCTCAGCTTTGTGAACAGTCTGCAGGGCACTATTGTGTTAAACGCTGAACTGTAATCAACAAACAGCATTCGCACATAGTTACCCTGTTTCTTGTCCACGTGGCTGAGAGTGGTGTGTAGGACGTGGGCGATGGCATCCTCTGTGGATCTGTTGGATCTGTAGGCGAACTGCAGCGGATCTGTGGTGTCTGGGATGGAGGAGGAGATGATGTTCTTCAGCAGCCTCTCAAACACCTTCATTACTACCGAGGTCAGTGCAACTGGCCGGTAATCGTTCAGGGATGAGGGTTTGCTGTTCTTGGGCACAGGGATGATGGTGGATCTTTTGAAGCATGTGGGGACCACAGACTTCGCCAGGGACTCGTTGAAGATGTAAGTGAACACACCTGCTAGCTGGTCAGCACAGCAGCGCAGCAGACGGCCGGTGATGCCGTCTGGCCCCGCCGCTTTCCTTGTGTTCACTCTCCTCAGTGCCGCTCGGACGTCATGCTCCGCGATGCTGGTCACCGGTCTCTCGCTGATGACGTCACTGTCCTCGGTAGTCAGGCGGTAGATAGCATTAGCCGCCTGGCTAACCTCGAAACGGGCGTAGAACCGATTCAGCTCGTTGGTGAATGCAGAGTCGGCGTTGATCGGCGCAGTGTCCCTGGCTTTGTAGTCCGTAATGGTGCGTAGTCCGTGCCACATACTCCGTGTGTCGCCCTGGTGGAAGCGGGACTCCACACGTTCCCGGTACCGGCGTTTGGCATCTCTCACCGCGCGCCGCACGCCGTATGAGGCCACTTTGTAGGCGCTCATATCGCCAGTGGCGAGACCCGCGTTGTAGGAGGCGGTCCTGGCGTTTACTGCAGTGCGGATCGATCTGTCCATCCACGGTTTCTGGTTTGGGAATGTGGTGACTCTCGCAGTGGGGATAATCTCCTCCGCTAGCATGTTGACGAAGCATACTGCTACTTCCGTAAACTCGTTGATGTCGACTGCGCATGCTCTGAACATGTCCCAGTCTACGTCGTTGAGTGCGTCCTGTAGCGTAGCTTCTGATTGGGCAGTCCACCGTTTTACCTCCCTCTTGGTCACGTCTTCCCTCCGTATGCTTTGTTTATACTGGGGGATGAGGAAGATGGCATTGTGGTCAGACTTCCCAAAAGACGGGTGTGAGACCGCTTTGTAGCCCTGCTTGTATGGCGTGTAGCAGTGATCCAAAATCCGATCCCCTCTCGTTGGACACGAGACATGCTGGTAAAAGTTTGGCATGACTTGTCTGAGGTTCGCTTTGTTAAAGTCTCCTGCTACAATGAGGGCTGCGCCCGGGTCCTTGTTTTGAAGCAAGCTCAGCACATCATGTAATTCGGACAAAGCCATACCTGTGTCCGCTTGGGGTGGGATGTAGACCGCCGTGGCGATGACTGAGGTGAACTCACGGGGCAGATAGAAAGGGCGGCACTTAATGCTCAGGAACTCCAGATGTGGCGAGCAGCCGCTGGAGAGAGTAGAAATGCTCCTGGCATCACACCACTTTCTGTTTATCATGAAACACACTCCCCCACCTTTGGTTTTGTTCGACTCTGCCGTTCTGTCCGCGCGGAGCACAAAGAATGTTGTTACATGGCTTGATTAAGGTACACATTAGGCTGGCATCTGAGGCCAGACCTGAAACTGTTCTGGGCCAGCAGTGTGTCTGCAACTGGCCTTGTGCTGGCCCATGTGTGGGCCACCTCTGGCAAACCAGATCTGGGCCACCAAAGGGCCGTCATTCTTTGCGGTATGTGGACCATGTGTAAGCACATTGTGTGGGCCAGATCTGGGCCATATCTGGATGATATCCCACTTACCATGCCAGAAGTCAGTTGCTATATGGGCTGTTCCTTCTTTGGACCACTTTTGAAAGATCTCGACCACTGCAGATCAGGAACACTCCACAAGAGCTGCAGTTTTGGAGGTGCACTGACTCAGTCATCTAGCCATCACAGTTTGGCCCTTGTCAAACTTGCTCAAATCCTCATGCGTGCCCATTTTTTCTGCTTCTAACACATCAACTTCAAGTACAAAATGTTCACTTGCTCCTCAGCATAGAAGCTATCAGACGTTTACGACATCAGTGGTTTTGCCAAATCCCCTCTTGTTCACTCACTGCTCCCATTTTAATAGGTATTTAAAAACTGCCTTTGCCATGTGCACTATATTTCCCGTTCCACTGTGGAATTTCATTGTGTAGCAGACGCTTTCTCTCAATCTCAATCTCAGCACTAAGATAAAATGACAGACACTGCTGGTCAGACTTGAGGAAGAGCTGACTGTTGTGGAATGCAGTGTGTGGTTTAAAGTGCACAAAGGAGTGCTGAAGACAAACCAGACTTTTCCCTGAAGTGGTTAGAGGTGGGATGAAGGAGTATGAGGGAACAACCAAAGATAAGAAAAAGAGGCCTGGATTACATGTCAAGCCTCATTACTCAACCTCCCACTCAGTTTAATCAAGTGAGAGACGGAGACAGAACATACGAGCCACACAGTATATTTTTTCATGTGAGTGTGTGTGTGTGTTTTTGCTGTCCCTGTTTCCCTTGTGACTTTGTGCTTCAGCTGAAGGTTGCAATAAAGCAGCAAATTATGAATTAGATAAGTGTCAGTGAGCTATTGGTCTGGGAGCACAGCAACCATCACAACCACACTACATTTAAGAATGTGACTTTCTGCCTTCAGCTTCATCTATCATCTTGTAAAACCATGACAGTCTGTGTGTGTGTCTACATTCTGTCTGTTTCCAAGAAATCCCACTGACTTACTCACGATAGTCAGATCAGCTTTAAAGTACCCCAAACCCAGTAAACGTGTTAAATGATGGGACCCAGGATGTGATCTATCAATGGATTCAGACCCGAGATGGTAATTTACTTGTAATCTGTCAAAACAAGACAATAAAATCATGGTGCCAGATGGTAATTTATTGTCATTGTGTGGCAAAGTGGTGTTTTGCAATGATCCTGGTAATAGCTAGTTGCTGGTGGAGTTTGCGTTTGTGGGGTTTTTTGTTTTTATTTTTTACATGATTTGAATTCCACACCTGCAGCTCCACATCTGAAAATTTTGTTTCTCATGTGAAGGATGATGGACATCACGTACAGCAAGAAAATCCCTTAAGACGTTTGGCCTTGATCAGAATGAGAAATACCATGACATCATTGTCACATCATCTTCTCTCATTGTCTGGCGTTGTCTTTCTTCCTGTGTAGCCAGGGCAAGTAGAGGACACATCTATTTAAGTTGTTCTCTTATTGTAATGTTGATCGCAGACTATAATATTAAAGACTACTTTAGTATCTACCACAGCAGAGCAAAGAAAACCAATCAAATGTTTAAAGAGAGACATTTTACCATTTCATGAAAGTTTTTGCCTGTTTTGAAATTAATTGCACCAACGCATCTTAGCAAAGTTGGGGCAGGGTGAAAAACAAAAGGTAGGATAAGCAAAAAGAAGCAAAAAGAAACAGTTGCAGAAACATTTTTCAGCTACTTTGGTTAAATGGTAACAGGTCAGTACATTGACGATTAAGTATCTAAAGAGCATTGTAGAATAGAAGAGTTTCTTAAGGACATAATATGATCAAAATATTTGGAGAACCTGGAGAAATGTCTGTGAGCATGGGCCAAAAATCAATATTGCATACCCGTGATCTTTGGGCCCTCAGGGGGTACTCCATTAAAAACAGATAAGAGTCTGTCACAGAAATTACTGTATGAGCTCCGATGGCATGGTAAACACAATTTGCCATGCCATGCACAAATGCAAGTTTTATCATTGCAAAGAGAAAGCCACATTTGAATCCAGAGGCCTTTCTGTCTTCTCTGGGCCAAAGCTCATTTAAAATGTGCTGACGCAAAGTAGAAAACTGTTCTGTGGTCAGAAGTTGCAGTTCAAAAGCTTGGATCTGTCACGATCCTGGGTCTTATGACCCAGTTGTAACGTGCGGTGGAGATGAAGCCAGCCGCGGAGGTGTGCAGGTGGATAGCGAATGAGCAACAGCTTCTGACTTTCCAAAAAGTACTCATTTATTTACAATATCAAAAATAAAAGTGCTACCTCTACCACACATTACTAAAGAGCACACTAGTCCGCGTACACACGGGAGCATCCATTACAGGAGGAGTGCGAAGAAGAACAAAAAGGGGGTGACACCAGTCGTGAGACAGGAGGCGCCGCCATGTGGTGATACACTGCATTACAATAGCAACTGTTACACAGTGTTTTGAGTTTTAGTTCATTTTGATGTTTATAGTATGTTTAAGCTCATTAGGCCTCCTATGTTCATTTGCTTATTAGTTCCCCCTTGTGTTTCCAACCCATGTTAAGTCTCCCCTGCTCTTCATGTGTTTCATGTCTGTGTCTTACGTTGTCAAGTTCTGGTTGTCATGTCTGCGTCTCATTATGTTTCCTATTTTATTTTGAAGAGATCTCGTTTTTATATTATGGATTATGTTTTGAGTCCTTTGTTGTACTGTTTCTTGTTTCCCTAGGTCTCAGTTATGCTTATCATAGTTCTTTGGCTTTGTCATATGGCTTCCCTGTGTTCCATGTTATGTCCACTGTGACGTTTTTGTACCATGTTTCAGGTTCCTATGTTCTGTCTCCCCAGTTGCTGTTAAGTTTGCATGTTTAGAATTCAGTCAGTGTGTTTCCTGTTTTACTTTGAAGGTCCGTGTCTCATGTCACTGTTTCTAGTTTTGCTTCCCTTGTCTCGTCCAGCCTGATTACTCCCAGCTGTGCTCTCCTTCTGTGTCTCGTTCCCTCGTTATCCCTCTGTGTATTTAAGCCCTGTGTTGCGCTTTGTCAGTGTTGTAGTCTCCCTCATGCTGTGTGTTTTGTTAGTCTTCCCAGTTTAGATTTTGTAGCATTTTTGTGTTCAGCAATAAAAGCTGCCCTTTTGAGTTCAATCCTGTCTCCGGTGAGTTTGCGTTTGGGTCCAGTCCCTGCCTGTCACACAGCCGAAACATGACAGGATCCTGATAGCATAGGGGCGCATTAGTGCCTATGGAACTGGCAACTTACATATCTGAAAAGGCAAGTGAACGGTATAAACAGGTTTTAGAGCAACATGTGCTCCCATCCAGTTGATATACTTTTCAGGCCAGGCTTTATTTCAGCAAGATAATGCTTAACCATGCATTTATTACAAGAGTCTGGGTACTTAACCGGCCTTTCTGTAGTCCAGATCTTTCACCTGCTGAGAGCATCGAGCTCACGTCTAAGAGGCCTCATGGATGAGAGGTGAAACATCTTCACAAACTTAAAGAAGTCAAGTTATCTTTTCATTACATAAAAAATGCAACAAGGAAGACCAGGACAGCTGAACATCTAGAATCCTTTATCAGACAAGAATCACACGGCATTCGTCTCCCAAAAGTCCAGCAGCTGCTCTCCTCACTTCACAGACATTTATAGACTGTTGTTAAAAGAGGCGATGCTGCACAATGGTAAACATGAACCCTGTCTAAACCTCTTTGAGACATGTTGCTACCACCCAATCCAAAATGACCTCATTTTGTGTAAACACTTGATATGGTTTCTATGCTCCATTGCGAATAAAACAAAATAGGTTAATGAGATTTCCAAATCCTTGCACTTACATTTTACAGAGCATCCTAACTTTTGTGGCATTGGGGTTGTAGATACAAAGTGTTTATCCATACAGCTATCACCAAATGTGATATATAACAGACGTGTGTGCTCTTCATCGTAAGGACCTGCTGATTTATTACAGGAAAATCCTGCTGAGATTCACTGGTACTGTGTGCAACAGTTTTAACAAATTACAAGCACAAGTTAAGCGTCACTAAAAAATGTTTAAAAGTCATAAACTCGTCATATCGCCTTCTGATCACTGATGTGATCTAAAGCTGTAGTCGCTGCTGCCCAGCATGGCATGTCATTATAATAACACATCACACTACACAGCTGTTACGACCATATTTTAATGGAAACCAGCAATCTTTGCACAATGAAGGGTACAATATCCTGTCTTTCTGTCGTCGTTATGGATTAAACAAAGCCAAGCTGTCCCTTTGCTTTTGCCCAACTCGTTGTCATGGTAGTTATTCTAAGAGAAGCCATCCCTTGTGTACCGAAGCTGTAAGATACACAGAGCAGATTACTTCTGCCGGACTTGTGCATAAACAGCAACCACATGCTGCGGCATATAATACAAAACATTCCAATGACCACAGGCCTGATGAGAATCGAGATTTGAATCAGTCCTATTGCTACACATCCATGCTGTCATTCCTCTCCCTGTTCAATTAGCCATCACACTTACCATTTCATTCACCCTGTCTTTATATGGCACTTTCCAAACAGATTAACATCTTGTAACAATAAATCCTGTTAAGTTTCAGACTTTAGAAGGAGACATGTCATCAACATTCCGGCTGAGTAGTCAAAGTAGTATTTTGAGACCGAGAAATCATCTTTAACCCTCGACTATGACTTTATTTGCAGTAAGTCTTTAACTCTGAGGTTTACTAAGGACTGAGGCATGCTTGGAAGTGTTTTAATCATGTTGTCAAACAGTAAATGGTGCGCAGCCGCTCAGTTACTTATAAATCCCAAAGGATTTCAATCTCAGACTGCTGTTCTTGGAACATTTAAGATAAACTGAGACATGTCCCAGGTCATTTTAAGCAAATCACTGTTCTGTCTTTTTTCACAGCATCAACAATCTAAATTAAAAAGAGACAAATATTCCAGCTAAATGATGGCTGTCGGGGTTACAAATCCTCAGAATGAAACACAGAATAGACCAGAGAAAAAGTCTTGATAGCTTGATAGATGCATTCAAGACCTCGTAAAGTTCTTCTCTGTTCCCCTCTGTTTATTGCACATCGTGTTGTTTCCTGTTACTAGTAGCCCAATCAATCCCATTTGTGGTAACCCAAAGGGACATGCCTCTCGCACAAAATCAAGCCCTAAATTGAGGTGACGAGAGAAAAGACAGTGTGTGAGAAAACGCTGCTCCAAATATTTGATGACATTTTTCTTCATCACTGGGAGAAAGTCTCCCTAAACAAAACCTCCTTTTCAGTACGCAGAACCGCCTAAACCGCATCCTGGTGTTTCTCAGCAAAATGTTAACCCGGTGACCACGCTCGCACATGTTTCATAACGCTATGCCGGCTGTGTCATCTATCAGTGAGCGCAGCATTTCAAAGTAGGAGGTGAGGTGAGGTGAAAACAGAGAGGAGGTGGTGGTGGAAGAGGAGGAGGAGGAAAGAGCTGAACCTTGCTGTCGGGTAATATCGCTGCAGCACGGAGATGCTTTATGTAAGCTGCACGGTGAAATCTGGAAAAAAGCAAAGAAAAAGGAGGTCAGTGATGTATCTCCTTGCAAAAGAGGGACCGCGAGGCTCCTTGGAGGAGAAACAGGCTACACAAGGCAGTTGCAGGCACTCGATTATGAAGCTCTAAAGAAAAAAGTATATGGCCTCACAATGCAGTGATTCATCACAATTAAACAAATGTAAACCTACGCTGTGCTCAAGCCTAGCACCCAGTCTGTCAGAGGTGCCTGTTGTCTGCAATCTCCCACAGTTTAAATCTCTCAGCTGAATAGTGGAATAATAACCCCAGCACCACACACCTACAGTAAATCGTGAAATGCATACACTGTCTGCTGTATAATTCATTCCTATTCAGTTCCCACTCAGTGATTTAGAGCGATCGCTTTAGCAGCGCAACCCTTTCAGGGCAAATTTCTCGCCCACGCCTATTCACAGCAAGTAAATCCATCAAACGCATTGATTATGTGAAGCTTGATATTGCGAGTGGGATGTCCGACACAACGGCCGGATTGGACGTACAAGACATGAAGCTTATTTATTTGAATTTAATTGATGTCTGTTTCTGTTTTCAATATCATATGTTGTAAACAGGCCGAGACTCAACTTGAGCACAGTTGTGTTTCTTGGTTGTATTTTTATGACTGTTGTGTAGAGAAAAGGAGCTTTGATGGAAGCGTTCCGGCAGCAGGCAGTCACACTTCAGCTGAGAGAGGCTAAGGCAGAGACCTCATCAAAAGATCACGCTGCTTCCCGTGGACCCACCAGGGATGTGCTCCACTGTCACCACAGGGTCAGAGAGGAGTTGACCCTGGACTCTATTAACCAGCAGCAGATGAGCGAGTGCAGGAAGACGCTGCAGGAGCACAGGAAGTGTCTCAGTGCATAGGAACATGCTTGCAGAGAGAGGGTTCTTCTTGGCAAGAAGGGGGTCTCTGCTTTGTTTTTGGAGCCTCTGCAATAACTCTGCTGCCTTCCTGTTTTCTCTCCTGCAGCAGATCTCATTGGTTTAATGGTGAAGACTTGTTTCTTTCATTTTGTATCACATCCGTCCATCCATCTTTTTGCACTTATCTCAGGTCAGGCTTTGGGGCAGCAGCCTAATCAGAGAATCTCAGACCTCTCTCTTCCCAGCTACCTCCTCTGGGTAATCCAGGGGAACGCTGAGGTGTTGCCAGGCCAGGCTGAGCGATATAATCTGTTTAGAGTGGCCTTCTCCCGGTAGGACATCCCTGGAACACCTCACCCAGAAGACACCCAAGAGGGATCCCTGAGTCCCCTGGGCTGAACCACCTCAGCTGGTTTCTTTTTGATGTCTAGGAGTAGTGCAGATGATCCAAACTGAAGCTGATTTTACTGAATACAAAACAATTAACTTGTTAATGAAAAAAAATGAAAATAAAACAAATAGGAAATGAATTTCACTGATCTCAGAAGCCAGTAGAGGTCAGCTCTTCTCAGCAGTCCCCACCACTCACAGATGCCAGTCTGAATCAAGCAGATGCACATTAAAGGCTCTGTATAATGTCAGAAGCCATTTAACACTGTCAATTCAGACTGCTAACGACGTATTAAATTTAAGACAAATACACGACCCAATCTTAAAAACATATTTGATTTGATGGTAAACCACTTTGGTTCGATTTATGCCTTCAAAACTGATTGCACCACAGGACATTTCTGAATCTGGTTTGCCTGGATGCACGTCTGCCTACCATCACAATATTATTAAGCAGCGATCAGGCTTTAAATTACTGTTCCCACTGACCATGACATGCAAAGCCTAACTGAGAGTCCACCAGGCTTTTCTGGCATCCACAGGACATTACATTCATATTACTGATCTTATCGGAGTTCCCACCATTGTTGCTTTCCTTTGGTCTGTGCCTTTCATTTCCCTCCCAGTCACAAGAGTGATCCAGAGTTATTATTACCGAACTCAGGAGGAAATTAATAAATCTCTGGGAAGGAGAGAATTCTAGACAGTGCAGGTTTAATATAATACATGCATTAAACAAATACATGCAAATACATAGAGCAGACTGTACGACAGCGACCACGGAAACTGAAATTGCATTTCTTTCCACTTGCAGTAAGTTGCCTGAAAATGAAAGAAAATGTGTAGCACAATTGGTTGTGGCTGAAATGTAATTTAATAAATGTGTAGCTTATTAAATAAATTCCCATCCAAAGAATGATGAGATTTTAAAGTCAACTTTCGCACTGGAAGAATAAAAAATGACTTAGTTAAATGAAACTATAAATTAACATTTCCTTCTCGTACATGCACATCAACAAACCAGCGATCCCAGTTGAACAAGACCCTGTGCAGAGCGGGCTGTTGACAGATGCTGAGAGGGGTTCTGTGATTGGCTCGTCGCGGTGGGTGTTTCCGCATTCCGCTAAGCGCAGTCAGCTGGAGCTCGAGTTGAAGAGGGCACCGTTTATCTGTGAGGACACCTCTTTCAGTCACTCCTGGGGGAATACCGGAGCAAAGCTAGCGAGCGGGATGCCGTACATGTTCGTCAGCACACAGATTCGACTGGTGTGTATCTTGCATACGTAAACGACTCCCATCATCCTGTCGGGGGAGGCGCGTTTGACTCGCAGATGTGTTTATTTGACTGCAAACAGCGCGCACACTAGCCTACTGATCAGCCAAGGTTGGTTATGCAATGGCCGGTAATATTCGGCACGCTGGGGGGAAAAAAGTTATGGTTACAAAAGACGCGAGAAGCGTGCGTGGGACCTTTTTGTATGTGTGTGTGCCACGTCAATTAAAAACACATGTTGCTCAGTTGTCGGCCTCTTGTTTGCGCATGTTCATTTTGATGTCTCCACGACTCCAGCAGCCTAATTCCTCCAGTACCCTTTAAGTATATTGGATCATCTATTTTTAGCATGTTCAGATATTGGAGATTATCATGTGCACCTGCCAGAGGGCTGCAGGTGCAATCAGTGAGAGCTGTACAGACAATTTTTTTAGGGATGCTGTCTCCCCCCAATATTTCTAGAGTAAGTTCTAAGCTGTGTGGGTAATACACTTAATGCTGCCTTGCAGGAGAACGGTCCGACAAATGTGGGGGATGAATTTTCGGATCCAGTGGTCATGAATTACCTGGGAGCGAGGAAAACGACTATGCTGGGGAACAATTTGTGAGTACCTAAGTCAGTAATCATGGGAGCTATATAGGTCAAATGTGGGAAGCGTGTTATGATGGCCCTGAGAGGTGAAATCTTTTGCAGCTAAAACACAACGGAAGTTGAATAAATCAGAACGGAAGTGTTTTTGGGGTGACGGTAACACCATGGAATAGCAGGAGGAAGACGCAAGGCACTGTGTGATTTAATCACATGATTTATATAAACCATAGATGTTTGCTATTAGCCATTTACTGTAGCTGATCCTTCACCTTATTGTCTCCCAAAAAACACTTTAGTTGAGGGTCTTTGCAGCGTTTTTCTGTTTTCATTTTTCTTAAATTGCACTGTTTGACCTCAGAGCTACCATGTGAAACACCCAAGGATAAATGGTTAAGTTTTGTAAGCCTATCTCAGCTCAAGCTTTTAAGCACCATGAGGCTGATGTCTCTTACAAAGATTGACAGGATTTTGCTCCTGATTCAATAATTTTTGTGAAACAATTTTTATCAGTGATTGTAAATGGGTAAGATTTAACCATTGCCTCCATTCTGATCTTTAGCTGCACACAGACGTGCAGACTTTATTTCCAAGTCTACTGTAAATTTGCTCACAGTGGGCAGCATATCCATATTTAGGCACTTAAAACTGATGCTTTGTACATTTTGGCAGTTAACATGTACATGTTGACAGCAGAGCTGAAATCGGGTCGTATAGAAGAAAAGGCTTCAGTGTGGTTAGGGAGGGGGGAGGAAAGCTGCTGCCTTGCAGATTTGGAGTAAACCGTTCAAGGTGATGGAATACAGATCAGGGAGGTGTTGCCATTGGCAATCTGATTCAAATGAAACAAGGTGTGGAAGGAAGTGAACAAGCACTAGAACAATTAACAGCACTCTATTTTCCAAGAGAGATGCAGAAATCCCCACATCTGTGGAAAGCAGAATTGCTTTGTTTATGCTTGTTTCAGTTCCGAGTATCACGTGGATGACCCGCCTCGCCTGGTGCTGGACAAGCTGGAGAAGATTGGCTTCCGTGTGGTGTCCATGACAGGTGTGGGACAGACACTGGTGTGGTGTCTTCACAAGGAGTTGGAGTGATGGATCACAAAGATACCGTACTGGGAGGGCGGGTACTTGTATAAGCCTTTAAAGGGGTAAATGAATTCTGCAGAATATCCCTGTTTTTACTCTATACATTCTACATTTAAGATATTGGCAACTATAAAGTAACGCCATAGTCAAACAAAAGTAAAGTTGAGATTATCCCTTACATAAAGTCTCAGATTAGATGATGGGTCACCAGATTCAGGGGATTACTGAAACTACAGGGGTTTGCCTTTGTCAATACTGTTTAGCACCGGTGATACAGTGTAGTGACCAGAGTAGATTTATCCTGAACCAAGCCTCACTTTTTTCTAATTAAAACACTAGAAACATTTGTACATGCATCGCTGTGTAAAGACAATTCTTCTTTAAAACATGTGTTTCTAACTTAATGATGTCATTATGTGGATTGTGTACTTATTATTAAAAGTAATCAGTTTAAACAGAATTAAACATAATGTGTAATCGTCTGAAAATCTGTAAAACAGATGCATACAGGACATCAAAAATAAAACACGGTAAACATTATTGTTACTTGTCGTGGGCTGTTACAGCTCTGTGGAGCATTACAGGGTCTCTACACGTTTGAAGATGAGACTCTAGTGTCGCAGGAACACTGAGAGCAGAAGTCTGGCTGCGAGAGCCAAAACACTCTGGGTGGTTTCATTACAGCCTCGGGTCTGCCAACAAATGTCTGGGGCCAGCCTGGATCGCTAGCCCGCAAACCAGAAACGTTGCCAACTAGCTCACAGCCAAACTCTTACCAGACCTGCTGCCTCACACATGACTTAGCATCTACCTCCCTGCTAAAGATCAAAAGGAGACGGTGCTTCCCAGTTCTGTTACCGCAGACATTCCAGATACTGTTTGGGTACACCGCAGTGACTGCTTCGACACAGACAATGTGAGGAAAATGGGAAGCAATGAGATACCGTGAGGATTCCGTGCCGCTGCCATAATTGGTGATATGACAGAGCAACAGGCTCATCCATCCTGGTTTGCATGCAGCACAAGCCACTGTGGGCTTGGGGCAGAGTTGGTGGCGAATGCATTTCCTGTGACTGTATTTCCTTGTGTCATTTGGACAGAGTTTGTGTGTTCCCCTTGTTTTGTTTTTTTTTTCTTTTGTTCACATCGCTGGGATATTGAAAGCAGCTATGCGTAAACAAAACCATGTGATGAGGGGATTTTGCAGGAGGAGAGGCGCAGATGTCTCCCAACACACTGCTGTGCTCCACAGCTGGACATTGTGTAACAGCCACGGTGAGGCGGTGCAGGAGTGGCGGGGAGATGGATGGCTAGATTGGATGTTTCGAAGCTGCACTGTGGCTCCTAAATAACACAATGACAGGAGAAAGCACCGCCACACAGGCCTGCAAATGCAGACACGCGATTATGCAATAGTTTTCCCCCATAGGGAACAGGGGAAAAACAGACTGTTCGAACCTTGTTACGAAACCCAGGGGTGACCACAGTAGTCTGGCACGGTAAGGCTTGCCTTTATGTGGGTCACGGAGAGGTAGCACGTCACGTCAGAGAACGTAAATGAGCAATACAGAATCTTCTGGATACGTATTACATAAGCCTATTGTGCAACAGTTTGCTTGTAGAACAACAAAATCAGAAGTGTGAGAATTTGTTTTTGAGGCCACTGTCAGAAAAAGAACACCAAATTTCTAGCTTTAATTTACGCTGGTTAATGAGTTATGACGCGATCCATGAAAGCCAAGGGTGGAGTGGGGCGAGTGAGTTTGGTTGCACTGAAACAAGCTCAGCTCTACATCAAGAGGGTGGGCTTTAAATTCATGATTAAAACAATGGTGCATTGGTTTTGAAAAGAAAAAAAAAAAACTTCATCAACAGTTGGATGATAGGAAGACTGATAAAGCTTGTGTCTGTGGGTTCAGGCCTAAGCCAGAGCCAAATTAGGTTATGCGCCAGACTGTTTCTTGGCTCAGACCAGTAACTTCCCAGAGTCTCCACTGGTTACCTCACAATGACGGCATGACTCCAGAAAGTCATCTGCCAAGAAATAGTTCAGCACCTAACAGCCTGTCAGAGTGTTGCTTTTATTTTTTTCACAATTAGACTTACCCACAATAAAATGTGTTAATTAGTGGGCTTTAAAGCAGCTAGGAACGTAAGCAGGTGTTAAAGTGGGATTTGGCAGGTGGGGGAACCCTAGACTGGGTGTAGCTGTGTAACGTGGTGAAAAGAACTACTTACAAATAAGTCACATAAGCTGTTTTGTGGCCTCCAGTGATATTTCCTGTACAGACTGGGATGATCCGGCATTTTGCCGCTACTAGGATATTCACTGCTCTTTGTGGATTTAGCCAAATGAATTCATGAAAATACACTCAGATGTTTCATGATCTATATGGCTGATTTCCAACCCATAGACACAATAAAGCTAGTATGAAAGACAGACTTCAGAAAGTAAATATAAATTCATCGATCAAAATAAATTGATGTCTGCAATCGCTGATGCAACCAAGTAACAGTAACCGAGATGTAACCAGTACAACTTCGTGCATCACTGCAAACTAACAGTTCAGCTTGCACTAAACTGCCCGGTGTTTTCATGCAGCCTTTGAATAACACAACATTTAGTGCGCTACAGTTAGTTTTGCAAGATGTTTCATGAAAATATAATTTAGCGAAAAACGTGATGTAGAAAGCCGATAAATGATTTTAAAAAGTGTAAAGCGTATCAGGACATCACATGTAAACTTTAAATTTCAAGTTTATCAAATGTCACTTGCTGAGCAGTGCTCACCTTTGGGGGAAAAAAAGTTCAAATATTTCTCCCATTTCTGCTCTTTCTCCATCTATTAGTGTTGCACATGAACATTTTTTTTCAGCAGCTGTACTTGCTTGCAGACGCATAAAAAATTAACTTCTTCAACAATAATAGCCATTAACTTGCCAATCAGATTTAATTAATTACGTTAAAGCTCAGCCAAAGTCACTAATATATTAAGGCATTTTCTTTTATGTTGTATATGTACTGCGGAGCAGAGCTGTCAAACTCATTTTACATTGTGGACCACACACAACCCACTTTGATATGAAGGGCCAGACCAGTTCACTTTTATTTATATAGCACTGTGATGGGAAGCCACACAGGGTAAGCTCCACACCTCAACACTAGTTGCTTCACTTTAGTTAAGTTTGCAGTCGCTACTTTAAATATATTCTACTTATTGTCCAATATATTGTTTCTTTTCTTTTCTGTCACACCTTCAAATGTTTATATGGCGTGCACACATATTAACACTGCAATGTCAAAGTTCTGTTTTATGTTATATTAATATATCTTTCTTTCTTTGAGTTACCTGGGGTTTGGTTTCTCCTTCCTGGTTGGCAAAAGATGTGGCAAAGGGCTGGAAGAGCTGAAGTACTGCTGACAGCCTAATTGGACAAAACCACATGCTTCATTGCCTGGGGGTTGTTTCAAGTTTGTTTAATTGTTTTGTATTAGTTGGTTATACTCGCCCTATGACAGCTGGGATAGGCTCCAGCGCCCCCCGCGATCCTGAAAAGGATAAGCGGAAGCGAATAGATGGATGGATAGTTGGTTATATGGCAGCCTTTTTTCCCCCCTTGTGTGCCATTTGGTTTAGCCAAGCCAGTATTTAAGTTACCCGTGTGTCATTTCAGAAGGTCAGCTTGTCTTATGTTTGTTTGTGGTTTCGTTATTTGTTATTTTGAGTTTAGCTTATTGAGTTGACCTCTTTTATTGGTCTGCCTGTTTAAGTTTTTTGGCTTTGTTAATTATCTTTCATATTTTTGGGTCAATAAAACCCCCTTTTTTAAAATTAAACACCTGTGTCCTTTATGCCTTACTGCTTGGTCCCTGACAAGAACCAAATCACAACTGAGATATTTGAATGTATTAAAAAAGATGTTTATTTTAAACTGTAAGTTTCGGTTTTTCTGCATGATAAATAAATGCTGCTGTAATGAAAGAAATCTGTTTCTGAAAAGAAACTGTGGTAGAAACTGAAAAAAGTACTTTCCTGTCACTTAATTGTTTATTACATAGTTACTTTGTTTTGGTATGAATATAGTAAAAGCTGTAAAAACTAAGGAAATACAGTTAAAGTTCCAACATTTATGCCCTCCTTTACATTTTCAAAGGCCATGCAAATATAAATGGACCAGATTTGAGTCGTTGTCGATCAGATTCTAGCCCCCAGCCCATATGTTTGACACCCCTGCTGCACAGTGTACTGTATATACATTTTGTGGTGAATGTTCATGTTTACAATAAGAAGGTCAGTTGATGTACACACCGTCTCTATAACCCAAAAGCTCAAGCTTCAGATTGCTCTGAACACTGGTTCTCTTACTCTTGGGTTTGCATGATGATAAAGGGAGAGGACATCCCCAACATGGTCATCGGAGGGCCACAACCACCTTCTGTTCAAAGCAAGTGTTTGCAAGGAACTGCTATGGCGTGTAAATTACACAAAGCTACTCACTCTCGTCAGTCGCAAAATAAAAACTGGATTTGAAGATCCATGAAGAAGTAATTTTTTTATTTTTTTTTTACCATTTGTTTGAGTTTTATAAAATAAAGGATTTGCATAGAAAATGCACATGTTCAATGTCCACCAAAGATCAGACCCAGGAGTAGACAATTTCTCTAGTGAATACAAAGAAATGGGAAAAATCATCTAAACCACCAACTCTATAATGGAGGGCCTCTAGTATGTTCACTTTTCATCACACAAGCCCACAAGAATTCCATAAAAGCCTACCTTGTGTTCCAATCGCAGCCTGATTACTGGTTTAGCATGGACGAAAAAACGATTTCCACGTAGTTACACCAGAGAGTCTGTGGTTTGGATCAGGGCTTCTGAATGAGAGTGCAGACAAGAATGATTTTTTTTTACATCACACTTGTTTGGCTTGAATAATGAGGCAGTGAGTAGTCACACTGAACCAGACAATGGTTGACAGATGCAAATTACAGCATTATGCAACTTTGATTATGTGTGGTGTAGCAAGGCCAATCTCTTTGGGCTCTCTGTCCACGTGAGGCACAACAACAGTCTGGAGAGCAAGATAAACCTCATTTTCTAGTCCTCTCATAGGGAACATCAGTGCAGATCTCAGTCTGTCTGATTTAATTCATTTATTTATTCCATATGACTGGTTTATTTCCCTGTGCTCTCACCTCCCAAAGAGACTGAGCAATAAGAGAAATCAGTCTGTGATACTTCTAAAAAAAGGCTTCGTTGTTCTTTTGCTGCTTTTATCTGGAAATATATACGGCCTAATCCTGGTCCAGATTACAAATGTTTAAATGTTCCTTGTGATTTAAAGCTAGATTGGGACTTGGTATTATTCATTTAAATGTCACTAATCTTCTTCCTAAACTGGACTTAGTGAAAAATTTGGGTGAACGCATTGGATACTGATATTCTTACATTATCTGAAACTTGGCTAACAATAGCAATTACTGGCAAAGACGTTGCAATAACGGGCTACAATTTTTTTTTTCATTGTGTTAGTGTTGCAATTTATGTAAAAGACTAATTCCATGTTATTCTTCAGTATCTTTTAATCTTTTACTAAACCGTTTCTTTCTTTCTTTCCTGCATTTAAGCTCCAACTTTTTAAGGACCATTTTATTCCTATTGTAGGTTGTTAGAGACCCCCCTCAGCTATTATTGAGGCTTTAAATTCACTTAGTGACAAACTGTCCACTTTAGATTTTAATGAAATTGGCCCTAAATGAATGCCAGAGATTTTAAATCTGAGGCAGATTGGCTGATTTTTAGACAGCTAAGAAATCGTTCAGCCTTCTTCATTAAAAGCCAAATCAGAATTTTATCTTTCAAAAACTACTGAACATCTTAACGATCCTAAAAAAAAAATTATAACATGTTCTTATAGGGACAAAACTACCAATGAGATGCCAGCTTTTTTTGTAAAAGACGGAAAAATGTGAAATTCTAAACTGCTTTAATGAGTCTTTTGTTTCTTCCAGGTCTTTATTTGAATCTTTACATCCATATTTAAAACTGCCTAATAAACAGGAGGCTCTCTCTTTTACCACTCAAACTGAATCTTTGGATGGATGGATGGATGGATAGTTGGTTATATGGCAGCCTTTTTTCCCCCCTTGTGAAATTCAAGGGGGGGAATCCTTCAGCTTTTCTCTTCCAAATTTCTTTGAAGACCAGAGGACCTTAAATCTGTTGAATCCAAATAAACCTGCAGGGCCAGATCAGCTTGATCCTTATTTTCTTAAGTTGGTTGCAGATTTTATAGCAGAACCACTAACTTATATTTTTAATCTCAGCCTTTTGAACAATGAGATCCCTGCAATAAGGAAATCTGCCTATGGTTTCCCATTGTTAAAAGGTG
Source organism: Maylandia zebra (assembly GCF_041146795.1). Classification (NCBI taxonomy): domain Eukaryota; kingdom Metazoa; phylum Chordata; class Actinopteri; order Cichliformes; family Cichlidae; genus Maylandia; species Maylandia zebra. The sequence goes on from NC_135185.1 coordinate 31,108,436, forward strand.
ATCCTTCAGATGTTAATAACTACAGGTCCATATCTAAATTGTGTGTTCTAGCAAAAGTTCTAGAAAACTTTATTAGTGAACAAGTAAAAGAATTTTTGGACAAAATTCGGTTCTTTACCAACAGCAGTCAGGATTCAGAAAACAACACAGCACCATTACCGCTGCTATTAAACTGTTGAACGACATTAATGATGCAATGGACTGCAAAGAATACTGCGCTGCTCTTTTTCTTGACTTGTCGAAGGCCTTCGACACAGTTGACCGAGTCATTTTAGTAAACAGACTAAAGATTTTTGGTCTGTCTGTAAATGTTGTAAGTTGGTCTTCAAATTACTTGTCAGCTAGAACACAATGTGTCCACGTTGCTGGGTGTTCTCCCTCTTTTTGCCCAGTATCCAAAGGAGTTCCTCAGGGCTCCATATTAGGGCCATTACTTTTTTCTCTTTATATAAATAACCTTTCTGAAAATTTATCAAACATTCAATTTCATCTTTTTGCAGATGATACAGTTATCTATTCTTCATCTCCATCAGCAGCACAACTCCTTAAATTTCTGCAGTATGGCTTTGATTTTGTTCAGTTCCGTTTAACTCAACCTAAGTTCGTTTTAAATGCAGAGAAATCCAACTTCATGTTAGTTGTTATTAACGTTTCCTGAGATTAAAACCATTTAATGGACCTAAATAGAAATGGTCACATCTTATAAGTATCTAAGTATCATTATAGATCAGAATTTGTCATTTTAAACTCACATTGAAAGGCTTGTGTCCAAGTTGAAATTATGTTACCTTTTAAAAAAAATCAGTTGTTTCTCTCTCCAAGTAAATGAAACACTTGTTTTATGCAACTTTTTTTTTTTTTTACCTTTATTGGATTGTGGTGACCTGCTTTTTATGAATGCACCTGCCCACTATCTAAAAAGCTTAGATACTGTCTACCATTGTGTTTTACGTTTTATTACTGGCTCTTGAAATCCTGACCATCTCTGTAGATCTCCACTTTCTCATTGGTTGGTTTTTATCTATAAATCTCTCCTTGGGCTGGTTCCCTCTTATCTGTGTGTTTATATGTGTAAAAGCCACATCCAATATAGCCTCGCTCTCACAATGTCATACAAATGACTGTAACAAAAATCAGAAGACAACTGGGAAAAAAGCTTTTAAATATGCCGCCCCTGTTTCCAGGAAGGAGGGAGAGGACAGAGAGAATAACTCTTTTAGTCAGTGTGACTGTTTTTATGATCTGCTGTTGCATATTTTGTGCTCACTTGTTTCTATGAAATGTTGTATTTGGTTTGAACTTGTGTTGTATTTGTTGTAACTTTTGTTGCCATGATGGCCTGCTCTCTCTAGGAAATGAGATTTAAATCTTAATTAGACTTTCACCTGGATAAAGAAAAGGATAATAAAATATTACAACACTGTAAATAAAGACTTTCTGTCAAAAAAAATACCTAGAAATGTATTAGTACTTAGTGATGCTTAGACCAATAGACCAGTAATCAATCCCCAGAGGCCTGTAATGCACACACCATAGTGCAATTACATAGTCATAAGATGCATTCCAGTCTAAATCATTTTAAATCTCCAAATTTGTATCTACTATCTGGCACTACCCAGCTGTGCATCAAACCCTGCTGGTTCTCACATCTCTTCTCAGGAAAGGCCATGACACAAAAACTGTTTTTTGTTTGTTTATGAAAATTGTTTATTTTGCCACACATCACATTACATACAAAAAAATAATAAAAACAAATAAGAGGCTTTATGAAACTAAAGCCTGATGCAGGATTACATCTAATATTTCTCACAGTGCTGGTAACGAGCTGAGTCTTGTGGTGCTACGACGTGGCAGCTTCCTCCTCGTCTTCCCTCTGCATTTGTTCTATGAGTTTCTGACGTTCGGCGGCCTGCCTCATCCTCATCATCACAATGCTTTCGTAGTCACGCTCATTGGACAGGGAAGCCTAAAGGGGTGATAACAAAAAAGTGGATATTATCATAATGTGAAACAGAGCTACACAGACTAGTAGGACTTACAAAAACAAGATTCATAAGAAGATTTATTTATAGACCAGACAATCAGTTGATTTAGAAAATCAATTCAACAGAGTAGTTTCTATCAGATTTCATGACAGATCAACTTTTAGTTCTACTTAAGGTTCAAGCCACAAAAACCCTTTAATTTTATTTATAAGCAGCAGCGTTTTCATCAGTGAGCAGCATTCCCGTTATAAATGTATGGTGTCCAAGCTTAAACAGTGATAATCCTGATTGTATCACTGAGAGTTCTATTTCTCAGAATTGTCAAAAAAACGTATAAAGCTACAAAAAAATGTCTGTGCAGTCCTCCTCACAAGTAAGCTGAACTTGAAGTGTAAAATCTGTGGAGCGATCCTGTGATCCTGCGACAGAGTCGTAAGAAAAGCCAAACATCTTGGATTTTTAGATCATGACAACAGTCCTTCAAGGCAGCCATCCAACGTTTGGCTAATTCAGGGCTGCGGGACGGCTGGACCCTATCCTAGCTGTTACATGGGCGAGAAGAGAGGTACAGTTTGTTAGTCTAACACAAGGAAAAAAGACAGAGAGAGAGAACAAGTCACAATCAGATTCACTCAGATTCACACCAATTAGGGTCAATTTAGAATCACCACTTAACCTAACATGCATGTCCTAGGAAGCTGGAGTACGTGGCGACAACATGTAAACTCTACACAGAAAGCCTCCAGTGGAGGAAAGATGACTGTGTTAGACACGCAACATCATGTTGCTCATTCAAAGCTGACCACAGACACACACACGCAAAAAAACCAAAATGCAGTCAATGTCCAGTTTCTGTTTGCTTTCACAACCAGGCCTTTGAGTGCGGCGCAGAGAGGCAGATCTCAGTTAACATTTGCATGACGACATGGTGAACATGCATGAGACAGCAGCCCACAGAGAAACTGTGATGGGGTAATTCCACTGCCTTAGGTCATTAAACCTAAAATGTGGGCTGGAATTGGGCCTGGCAGTTGCTGGCAGGGCTTTGGCTTGGATGATGATAGCGACGGATTATCATACTGTGGGGGGAAATCAGAGAGGGCAGCCACTGGCTAATGGCTAATCAAGCAGGGTGGAACACAGCCCAAAAGGGCTTGCACACCCACACCCACACACACACACACACACACACACACACACACACACACACACACACAAACATCTGTGCAATGACCAATGCCACACACCGGTCAACCAAGATCGAAACACAAGAAACAGACTGTGATGAAACGAGAAAACACTTTAAGAAAAATTTTTAATCTGACAACTTCAATTTAAAATTCACCAGGATTGTGCTTATACTGTATGTGCAACACAAACATAGGCACTCATGGAGACCATCATCCCATCACTGATTAGGAAGGAAGACCACGTGTACACAAAGAAAGCCATTCTTTGAACAGATTATATCAAGGAAGTCTGCTGGGCCAAGGAAGTGTCTCTTTAACAAGACAGTGAGCTGCAGGAGAGAGTGAGCGTGTGCATTAAGGACGGGGAGTGATCTGATGAGTGGTAAGTTTTGTCGATGCACTCGCTAAGGCATCTGGAAAATATCATAGGGACTCCAGCATCCGTGTGCTGGGGAGAAAGAGGGTCTAGTGTGGAGGAAGAAGAAAAAAAGAGAGGGTCGGTGAGGGGGGACGTTACCCTCACTCCCCCCTACGCCACCCCTGGATTGAGGAAAGCTGCTATTATCATTCCAATAACGTGAGCTCAAGCCCCCGTCTGACACGTAACTATGAAATATCACGCGAACACTATTAGGTAAATAAACAACTCTTGTAACTTAAAATTAAACAAAACACAAGCAAATATACAAGAAGCTGTGGAAATCCTCCTGCCTATACAGCAAATCTAACCATACTCTGCTACGCCCCCTACTGGGCACAATGCTGAAGTGCACCAGGAAAACTTTTAGAACTGGTCTGCCTTTTTCTCAGCCCAGCATGATTATGGCATCATGGGCAGACTGCACGACACTAATGATGTAGGGGAATTCTGTGCATTAACAGGTGCTTTATGGGCAGTGTGACGCATTTCTTCTCAGAATGAGGGAAGTTTCCTTGCCTCGGGTGTTAACTTACAATATACATATTTAGCCAGTGCATCACTCTGTAACTAAACACTTGGTGGGTACATATGTGCATGTCTATGTCTGTGTGTGTCTGCAAGTGTGTGTGTAGGGGCGGGTGGGTGTTTGGTGCCTTAACGCCAAGATCCGGGGTGAGCGGGAAACCACAAAACACAAACAATGGGCCACTGTACAAAGCCAAGACAGGAGGGTTCAAGGCCACCGCTGAGGTGGAATAGTAGTAAAACACACAACCACACACGCACATGCATACATATAAACAAGCTGAGGATTAGCTACGTGACATCAGCGCATGGCGAGGCCTCGAAAAAGCACACCCCAGCCTGACCCCAGGCCAGTAATGACATCATGATCACCACAAGTGCTGTGAGTCAAGCAGCACACACACGCTCTTAAAAGTCCTTCCCACACACGGCAGGAGGCATGGCAGGAGCGCAGGTGGCCGCAGCACAAGTTGTCAGATCGCCGAGCGTGTGAGGACAAGTGATTGAAAAGGTGTTTGTACATTTAATAGAGACAGACAAGCGCGGACACGAGTAAAGTGAAACTACATCTATTCAAAACAGCTTCCGTTAAAATCTTGCCATTTCACGCTTAACAGCTTTTAACCTTGCAACTTGACGGCTCACCAATTCAAATTTGATAAATGGATCACTCATTAACACCATAAAGCATCACATGTCTTCAACTAGACGGTTGCAGTGCCAAGGTGACTTTAAAGTCCTCCAAAGCTTAAGAATGGGTTTTTTAACAAGCCTGCTCTGTGGTCCCAGCTAAAATGTGTGCTCTGATCCACTGCGGTGAAGTTAATCAAGGAACTATTTAACTGGCGGGCGTGTGGTGGCGTAGTGTGTGTTTCTGTATTTGTGTGTGTGTCACCGAGCTGTGATTTATGAAAGGCAAATACCAGTATAGAGATCGTTTGGGCGTGTGTGTGTATGTGAAGGTACCCAAGCGCTCATGCTAACACAAACAAAGAGGCAGCCTTACTGCAGATGCATCACTGGAGCCGAGGTGAAATTCTCGTGCAGACCTAAGCTTTCTAAATGGTAGCGGATTAATCAACATTCATTACAGAAGTCAGCAGACATAAAACCCCAAAGGTTTGTTCTACTACACCGCTTTTGCAAGTAAAGAACAAACAAACCACAGAGGTCGAGACCCAAATGTACTTCCTGTTTTTAGCCCCTCTCATGCAATGCACAAACTTCCTTTATTTGACAGAAAATGTACGTCTGATCAAAGCAGCCAAATTAAACTGCAAAAAAAAAAAAAACATAGCTGCTGGAATGACTGGTACCAACACCAAGTCAGCTTCAATAGAGTTCAACGTAATAGCTTTAAAAAACATGTTTGCGGCCTGGAACAGGAAAATAAATAATACGTTTGTTGCTCGATAATGATGGAAAGACAAATGTTGAACCTTTCATAACTGTATTGTGGGTGTTTTTTGTTTTGGTTTTTTTATATAACTTGTCCATTTGGATACTGTTGAGGCTTAAAATTAAGGGTACGGCTTTGATTTCCACATTGCCAGGTATACTGACAGCTACAGGAGCTGTCTACCAGGTCTCATCTGCAGGGGCGTATCCAGAACAGGGCATGGGGTGGCACCAGGATGCTGGTGCCCCCCAATACCAATGTCATTGGCATAGTGTACTGCCAGTCTTACAATGTCCAACATCTTTGCATGAGAGTATTGAGAGAGCCATAAGAAATGTAACTAAGTAGATTTACTCAAGTACTTTACTAAAGTACAAATTTAATATACTTGTATTTGAAGTATTTCTAACTTGGGATACTCTCTTTTTTCTACTATATTTTGGACACTGTGCAGCACCACGTTTTAAGTAATAAACCTTTTTGTTCTTGATTCGCCTGTGCCACCCCATTTACAAAACAAATCCTGGACACGACCCTGCTCACCTAAGCTAACTGAAGTCACTGAACTGGATTTCTCAACTATGTTTGTGGTGTTTATGCCATTTTTTGTTAATGAAATTATCAAATAATTATTACTGCCTGCTATGGCAGAGACCATACAAGACCTGTGTGGCTCAGTTTTGGTGACTATATTTTTAATCTGCTAATCAGCACTAATTAGCGAGCATGTGTATTTGTGCATTGCATCCTTCCAGTATATGGATGCAGGTAGCTAACGAAGTTTCATAATGTTTGATAATAATTCCAGTCTGTCATCTAAATCATTTCTCGGACTTAAAAAAATACAACGAAAGCTAAAATGCTAAAGTTGTAATTATATTAGCTCATCAGCTCAATCATATTAGCTTTGCTGTACTCAAACACCCCATATAAGCTATATAACTACGCTCATGGGTATACACAGTATTCAACAGAATAGAAGCGTGCAGGGTGGAGTCAGAAAAGTGCCTTTGGAATCTGTAAAAGTAAAGGATATAAACAGTGAAAAGAGAAATGGCAGCAAAGACCTGAACTCCTGGTGCCCTGGCATTTCTCTTTATGATGGATGAGCTCAGGGATCCTTGAACAGGGAAATGTGGGGGTTTGGTTTCTGTAATATCCAAGAATACATTGTTGTAAAAGCAAAATTATGTCTTTCACATTCCAGCCTTCCTGGAAAAGCCCTCTGATTGCAACAGATTTGCTATTAAAACAAAGGAGGCCAGGGCACTGCAAGAACACCATCTGAACCTTGGAGATGTCAAAAAATGAGCCGAGGTATTACACAAGGAAAAAAAAAAGAAAGAAAATGGCACAACAATTGCAGATTTCTGTTTACTTTGTTTGTGCATGTGTTCCTTATCTACACTAATTAATGTGTAAAGTAAGCAAAACCAGTAAAACTGATCTCAGTATGTATTGTTTACATTAACTCTACAAATCTACAGTTTAATCTAAAACGCACAGCCATCATTCAATAATTACTAATCAGTCAGTGTCAGGAGAAATAACATTCCTCAGATTTTACTGATACCTCCAAATTTATGGGTTTTGAAATCCTGCGGAATAAATCCTGCAATAACTACACAAAAAATCCATAACAATTTTGTCTTCAATATTCTGTGTAACAAAGAATGCAAAGTACTATTTAAAGCACAAAACTGCAACCATAAACTACATAATATGATAATAGTAATGCTAATATAGCTTTCCCTTATTAAAAGATCTGGTAATGAGTTAAAGGAAACTGAATGAAAGACAATGCAGCACCATACTATATGTTAAACATCCTCGGGTCATTTTTGAATGTAGAATAGTGCCACGAGTCAAACCTACATTATCACATTGTGAGTGTAAGCTTCCACTAACCAATCAAACTGCAGAATGCATCCCAGTGTGCCCATATTCATAAAGTAATACAGTATGTAGTGTAGGTCCAACAATTTTTTTTATGGTAAATGGTCTGTATTTGTATAGCGCTTTACTAGTCCCTAAGGACCCCAAAGCGCTTTACACATCCAGTCATCCACACATTCACACACACATTCACACACTGGTGATGGCAGCTACATTGCAGCCACAGCCACCCTGGGGCGCACTGACAGAGGCGAGGCTGCTTTTTAGGGCAATAAAGGTTAATAGGCAATTTTGTGTCTGACCAAATGTGAAATTTTCTGCTCCCGAGTTGGTATATGCAAAAAAGTGTCATAAAGCATTATGTTATAGTGAAGCTGACCTTTGACTTGAGACATAAAATGCCACCAATCAGATATTTCTGCAAACTATGTAATAATGAATGTAAAAATTATTCCTTTATGGCCAAAAAAACCCCCAAACAAATAACTTTTTATGAGGTTGCACTGCCTTAAATTTTAAAATTGTGCTATTAATAATGACTCGAGCACACATACACGTACATATTATGTTGTTTATCATGTATCAGTTAACAGAAACACTTTTAAAATGGTTTATATTTTTTGGGAATAGTTAGATTGCTTTCCTTGCACTGAATAGCAGAGCATATGATTTTTCTGTGTTTTTGGCATAACGACAGTAAAAGATTCTGATTATGATGAAATTCCCTCGTGGTGCTCCTGAAATATTGTGTTTGCAAGAATGGGAAGAATATCAGGCCTCAGTGACCTTGGATGACCAAATTCTACTCACTTTATTTTTCAATTTTTCTGAGCACGTTTGACTTTGACAATCATGATACCGGGACAGACACACGCACAAATGAAAAACTCAAAAACATTAAATGTCTCTGTCGCTGACTGACAAACTTTGGTGTAAAACCTCAAAACGTAAATAATCCAGCTGTTTTATTGTGTTGTGACATTTGGCACCGCAGTGCATTACCTCATCAGAGAATATTTGTTTTTACCCAGGCAAGCCATCCGCTTACTGTGTTGGACCTGACGTGACTTTGTTGTGTTGATTAGAAGCTACTGTTAGCTACGTCATATGTGTTGGTGAGTGTGCGCTTGGTATTCAGTAAAGTAACACCTGGGCTTCGGTGTCAGATCTCTGTCATGTTGGAATCATGCAAGCGAGTGTCTGCACTTCCTCTTAGCAATCCCACAGCCAAGTTTCTGTTGGAAAACCTTCAGACGGCTAATCACTGAGTCATAACTTTGCAGACGAACAGCGACAACAATGCTGAAGATGATGACAAATGCATATTTAAACATTCCCACCAGAAATGATAAAAGGAAAACTACTAGAAACCGTTTATACAAAATACAGACAGGTGGGAATGACTACTTTAACAAGTCTTACAAGCTAAATAATCTGGTTAATTCATTGATGTATTGCACGCTGAATTTGATCACAGCCCAATGTCCAGTATTTGCCAATAAAACAAAAAAGCTTTTTCATATAAAAGAATAAGCCAAATCTTGCAGTAAATCTATTCTAAATGCTGGCTGTCTGAGGGCCTTGATCAGCGGAAGCTGAAGTACATACAACAAAGAGCCAAAAGAATATCCACCAAAGCCTCAGTTTGGAATTGTTGCGCCAGTCAAAGCAATATCTGGAAACACTTTTTATCCTGCAACAACAAAAACATGCAGCATCCCAGATTTCAGGCCCGGCATAGCTGCATCAAACCACATTGCCCACTATGGTCAGGCCTTAGAAAAGAGGCTTATGCAGAAATCCAGTTCGGGCTAAACGCATAAGCCCAGAGGCTACATAGCATGAGAGCACCGCTAACAAACTGAGCCCAACCTTGGTCAGACAGCAGGTCTTGTGAGGTCATACCCAAATACCACAGATAACACTAGCTCTTCACCCTGATTGTCTTCTAGCATGAAAGCAGTTTTGTGGTTGTAGGTGGAAGAAGGAGGGGGTTTCTCAGAAGAGGGATGTTCAAAAATGTTCTGTTTCGGCCTTGGGTAAATGTTATGATAATTTCATTTGCGTGAGTAATTGTGTCTGCTCTTGCAGACTGTTCTGGTCCTGAGTTGCAGAGCAGCAGAGAGGATGAGGGCGGGACGTATGTTGTTTATTGGATCGATTTCAAAGGAGCGCTTAAAAAATACGATTTGTCCTTCACGCCCGGCATGTTTAGGGTTGGGGAGGAAGGCAAAAACAAACAAATACTGCACACAGATCTACAGCTTTCGCCAACACATGGCAATATTTCAGCATTATGAAATATGTTATCTTTAAAACATCACCACGCAGGTAGATGCAACTGTTCAGAAGATAATAGTCCCAAAAAAAGGCTCACAATCAAAGTGCGTAGCAGTGAGTGTTACTGAAACTTTGAGGCTTTAAACCTTTTTACGCAAACACGTTCCAGCGAGCGCACAAACGTTTTCTGCTCTGACACAGTTTTGTGTTATCCATTACTATAGCATTCCATAGCAAAGACAACACGCTGGAGGCGTGAGAATTAGAAATGCAGCAAGTGATCCCTCTTGTGAAATCCAGCGTGCCTGCTCATACATGTCTGTGTGGGATACTGAGCTTTGATTACACAGAATAGCTACAGGCCTCCACTCAGGCAGAAGAGTCTTTGGAGTGGGCTCAACTCAACAACAGACAGGAAATCAGGAAATCAGCAGAATAGAGGGACAATAAGACAGAGATTAGGGCTGACCGGTTTCTCACTTACTAGGACTTCCTCTTTTTTCCCCAGATAAGCACACAATCTATAACAGTCTCACACACTCTTATTAAAACACAATCAGTTGTACATGACCAACCTCTTCAAACTTCAAACTATACGTCGCCCCTTTCCTTTCTCTCAGTCACACCATTCAGCTTTAAGAATAAGTCGTGCACGGCAGTTTCTGCCTTTCTCAATGTCATGGGAATTAAACCGGGAGCTCGTGCTTTGTGCCGACTCACCCGCAGGTGATGGGTGCAGCCAATCAACCAGCAGGACTTACTGTAACACCTACGACTAAAAGGCCAACTCACTCCGCAAACAGGATGATATAATCTCCTGACTGGAGGTGGGATGACTTCAGATGTCAACTAAGAAATACCTGGATCTCTTAACAATCTTATACTTTGACCTCACCTAGCTTATCACTTAGGGGAAGATAACTTTCATCAGCCAGACACAAAAAGATCTTTCTGCGAGGATTATCTAAAACACTCGTTGAAGCAGAGAAGGGTAAGAAATGGTACATAAATACTTTCTTTAGCTTTTCTTCTACGATGAGGAAAAGACTGTTGTAGCTCACATTGTTTCTGTGTCTCGAGGTGGTTCAATGAGATCTTGTCTGTAACAGCTGACAAGCCCCGTCATGTCAAAGGAAGGTTTGTGAGAGTGTGCAGGTACACACAGCCTAGCTTCCTGGCAGAGACGGGTGTGCGTGTGTGTGGGATTCAATTATCCTTGATTTTCCCAGCAAGACAGGTAAAAACTAACATCTTTTCTTTTTTTGTCTAATTATTGTTATAGTTCTCACTAAAGTAACTGCACGGCAGGAAAAAGATCTTAACATCAGTTATTTTAATTGTGGTTAAAGTTTTCAGCAGACTGAGTCCTTATCAGTCTTCGAGATGTGTAATTAATGGAGCGTTCGGAACCATCATTTAAAACGTGTTTCTTGGCCAATGTGTTTTAATGAGCTTCTTTAGTTTTTAACTTGGCCACGAAGTGTTTCCTGAACACGATACTCATGGCTAAAATCCCAACGACTCCTCCTTGGCCAAACTGACATGTCTGGAAAGGAATGCAGTCGAGTCCGCGCGCTCCAATCTCCCGCTGCTACTAAAGTGCCGATAAAACCTTTACAGGCCAACAAAACCTGTTTGCCGAAGTGGTTTACAAATTTACAGAGTGAGTGTTTCAAGTCACGAACACAGATCTAACTGTGGGCAAAGCTGTTGGGAGGCTTAAAAATCACAGACACAGAGGAGATTATCTAATCGGCGTGCCTGCGTTGATGAACTGAGTTCTGTCTCGCTCACTAAAATCATTACTGGTCACGGAAAGTGAAAACGCTTTCTTGTTTTGTTTTTTCGAGTCATTGTGACCAAGAGGTTTTAGGTTTTGTTGGTGGAAATGAAATTTCAAGATTATATTATCCTCCAAAAGACATTAAAAACAGATTGATCCTCTAAGATAATGCCTAGAGTGCGATGCTGTTTATGGAATAGCTGTATTTGATTTTATCTTAAATAACTTTCAAATCCAGACTCGGGGCATACCTCTCACACCACAGCAAAATAAACTAATTGTATCCCAGTTATTTAGACTTCTGAGGAAATTATAAACATGTGCTCTAAAGTGAAGTTATTATCATAATTTCTGACAGAGGTTGTGAGAAAGTGAAGACAATGCACCGCATACAGGATAACAATTACCACTCTGGCATTTTTTCTTATTTATTTTGTTGACTCTCTTACTGGAAGTCTTAAATGGACTAGAAGACTTCCTCTGGAAGACGTGCAGCAGACCACACCTGCATTTATCGGAAAAGAGGGGATTTGAAAAGTAAATATTTGTAAATGAAAGGTTCAAAGCATTGTTTGAACATCCCTGCGCTGCCAAATAATTGCTGCATTTCATTAAATGAAAATCAAATCAAATCAAATCACTTTTATTGTCACATCACATGTGCAGGCACACTGGTACAGCACATGCGAGTGAAATTCTTGTGTGCGAGCCCCACAAGCAACAGAGATGTGCAAACACAACAACACAAACGAGCAAAATACAAGAATGGCCAACCTGAAACTAATAAATATATGTACAATATATAATAGTGTATGCATTTCTGGATGTGTATACTAAATATTTTCCTACGTGTGTGTGTGTGTGTGTGTGTGTGTGTGTGTGTGTGTGTGTGTATACACATTTTTACAAATTAAATAGTAAAAAAATAAAATAAAATAATAATAATAATAATAATAATAAAATATATAAAATATACAGAGTTGAATATGTGCAAAATCAAGGCTAGCAGGTGCAATCGCTGCACAATGGATGTGAATTTAAAAAAAGCTAACAGACACAGTCAAATCCTTACATCTGGTTTTGAAAAACACGACAAACACAAGCACAGATCTCCTTCATGTTCTAGCATGAATAAGAGAGAACCTGGATGACATGCTGCTGCGGGAAATGTGGTATCAAACTGTTATTTGTTAAAATGTTAATACTCTCTTTTTGTGTTTCGTTGCAGATGGAGTTATGCTTTTAATTATCAAAACTTCCTAACAAATTGAACAAAGAAGAAAGAGACTACAAAGACTTTTGAGGATACATTAAAAACAAAAAAGATTAAACTGAAACATTTAAGCAAATCTCAACCAGATCTGCTAGGATGCCACTCCGAGCATCGCTGCACAGAAATCCAGGCTCTGGACGCTGGTCCAGCAGGAATTCCAAGAGGAAGGAGGTTCTGTCTGTCAACATGATCAGCCTACCGCTCGCCGATTTCCGCCACATCACTCATATTGGAAACAATGCCGACAGCTTTGGAGATCTGTCTTTTCTAAAGCTGAGTCACAACCTGCTTTTACAAAGTTCCCGAAGTGAGCAGAACGTCTTTCTGGCCTGCTCACCGCCTCCAAAGCCGCCTCGTCTGAATCTGGACGAGACTGAGAGCAAAAAGACCCCTGACTTGTCTGTGGACCACCAGCACAATAACTCCCAGAAAAGGAAGAAATGCAGTTCTCTGCCCCTGCTGGACAGCGAGAAAGGAAATGTAGATGCTGAAAAAGAGGATGGGTACCAAAGAGGGAATAATACTTCTTCCAATCAGACTCATAGCTCCAGATGGGGCAGCACAGGTTCAGATGGGGATGAAGACTTTAATGAGACCTGTGACAAAACTACGGGACAACAAAAGGATGAGGACAGTGGCTTTTCATTCAGCCTCGACCTGGGTCCTTCGATCCTTGACGATGTCCTTCAGGTGATGGACAAACTGCACAAATAAACCAGAGATTAGCCAAATGTCTCGGAGAGGCTTTACTAAAGGTTTGGAATATAGAGAGCAATAAGGGCCTCATCTTGTCCAGAATCCTGATCGGAGACGAAATCATCACATTTGGATATTGTTTTGTTCATTATGTTCGGATAAATCTAAAGATATCTGCTTTTTTGGAATGCAGAATCTCAAACAATGAATAATAAACCACAGATGAACACTGTACACTTTGTAAAGGCACAGGATATGCTCCTAGAGCACTGTGATCCACAGCGTTTACTAAAAAGTATGCGTGATTCTGTTTGAAAAGGGGGCGCATAAACAAAGTTAATGTTCTCCAAGCAATCACCCTTTGCAGAGGCAGATCCAGTGTTTAAGTTAATAATTAAACTTTGTCTCATGTTAAACTAAGAGCTTGACATTTTCAACCTTTTCACATTTCCCCTTAGCTATTTTAATTCTTCAAACCACACATCACGGCACTGACGACGGCTGTTAAGACTTAAGATTGTTGTGTTTAAGAAAAGAAACGCAACGACTGGAATCCAAGGTCCTTGGAGCTGCGATGCCTTGGCGTGCTTGCCAATCTGTTGTGTGCAGAGGGCAAATTTTACTCCGCACGCATCTGAGAGGCCCCACTCAATGGTAGACCAAGGTACCCCCCATCTCTCATTCCCAACAAGGCAGTGAAAACAAACACTTAGTCCTGCTTCCAATAAAAGCCAGCCAGTGGTGGCAGTTTGGGCTACCGACCAAGCCAGGCCACAGGTCCAAGACCTCAGAAGAAAAATGAAAAAAAAAAGAAGCCAAAGCAGGCTGTTTTCTTAGCTGCAAATCAGCGTTCAATGCTCTGGTGAGCAGTGCACGAGAAGAAAAGTGGTAAAGGGTAACTTGATACTTCCACATATGCAGGGGGTGTTGAGGGAGAAGGAGGACCAGAAACATCATTACTGTAGCAAAAGTTCTGATGAGGCTTTAAACACTACCTTCTACCCAAATACACCCAACACGCAAAAATGCATGCTGTATCTCACACACTGGCACACGAGCAAAGGGAAGCACACGTGAAACACGCGTGAAACACTCGTCCATACGTTTTCCTCAAACCTACAGAGGAGACGTCGAGACGAGCCTCACTCCGGCTTTGTTGGGGAGTTATCGGGATGGGATGTGGCACAAAACCCAGAAGAAGTCAAATTCCTAAGAGCGCCACGGGTCATGGTACAAAATCTAGAAACCAAAATAAGTTCTTCAAGCAATAAATTTTGAATTCTATGCAAACAGTCCAAAACAGAAACAGCACTGTTTGTGGGAACATTTATATATCCGTTTCTTGTAGACTTCTGCCAATAACACATTGTGAATGTTTTTTTCCTTCTGAAGAAAAAATAGTTTTTATGTATTTTTTGTGCAAAGCAAATAAAAACATCAAATACTCGTATGATGAGATTGCTTTTTTCTTTATTTTACACATTGTTTTATGTGTTTGTATCATTTTTTCTAGAGAAACTACAGCTTATATAGGACTCCGCAACACAATAATATTATGTAGAGGTGGCCAAAATTAGACACGCACGGCAGAATTTCATGCACAGTAGAGGCATGAATGCTGCACTGGAGTAAAGTGGACTTTGAAGCACAGCTAAAGCACAAAGAGGTGGCTATCAATAGCTAACCAGAGTCCGTTAGTAAACTTCAGGATAAGCAGGAGAATGAGCTATTCACTGACAGAGATTTACACTGTGTTGACTGTGTTGCCCTGCTCGATGCAATAACTCCCTAAGCAATCAAAACCTTATCTATTCACAAGAGAAAGAAGAATTGTGCAATATCAGCGAAATCAGAAATAATACTTGGCATCTTATTTTTCCTGCATGCATGTGTCCTTGGTTTTCTATCAGTCTGTCATCTGTGTGAAAGTCCTGTGAAGGACACAACTTGAGCAAATGTTCAGCCACATGGCTAATGCGAGATGAAAGAGTCTGTGATGGAAGACAAATTATCTTGTCTGCTCTGCAAAAAAACTGGCCAAACTGTGAAGTATCCCAATCACATCTGGCATCACTTCCCTCCGTTTTAAAATCTAAACTTGCTGTCATGCAGAATACAAAAAAAAAATCTTGTCATTCCTCTAAAGCAGCTCGTACGAGCTGTGTTTTTTGTCGGCTACCAACTTAAACATTAAAAATACTGTATTGGCAAATAGGACAAGAGTGCTGCGCCTGTAATTGTGCTTCCCAGTGAAATCTAATGCTACATGTCTTTGTTTTGGTCTGGTTTGTTTTTTTGTATTTACACATGAAAGGGGATTTCATAAAACCAACAGTTTTTTTTGTTTATGCTGTCGGTATCGTGTATCAAGACAGAAAATATTATCAAGCTGCAAAGAGGATCAAGCAAATTGAAAACAGCTCTTCCCTCTCATGATATGCATGATGAGCTAAATGCATTTAGGCATAGATTTCTATGTATTCTAAACCAGCACATCTTTTTTTAAAACATCTCCCATCCTCCGTTTCATGAGTGGCCAATCATCCTTCAGTCTCATGTATTTTCACTGCTCGTTTCCTTTTTACTTTTGCTACTAACAAAAATGTGAAATAGAACAAAACCAAAGAAAAAAAAAAAGAAATATTCAGCTTTTAAGTCTGGTCATTGCAATAAACAGAAAGCTGTTCCTAAACAGCTATCATCTCCATTAAGAGCAGGTTTCAGGCCAGCACTGAATATGCCAACAGCAAGGCCACATCCAATGCATCTCTTCCAGACACAAGGACTATTTTAGGTGATAACGCACTTTTAAAGCACTAGCAAACCAGCAGGCTGGAAAAACAATCCCAGAATAGCTGATCTACTGCATCTGGTTTATGCCGTGACAACCCTGCAATGATTCCCTGGCTCTTGATGGAAGAAGCAGGCATAGAAGGCTCAAATTTAAAACCCTTACAATAGAATCGTTTTAAATAATACGGTATGCTAAACTGAGCAATAAACCATGAATCAAGACACAATGATTAATGATGGCATCATATCTCTGGAGGCATGAACGTCAGGTCTGGCAAAAACAAAGCAGACAGATAGATGGGGATTCCACATCCGAGAGTTTGTTAAGATAAACTATCCATGTGAAATCCCTTTTTCAGATGCAACTATTTGCCGCTCTCGGATAGGACTGCACTGAAATGTTTAGCAATGGATAATAGGTTCTTTTAGCATTCACTGAGATTTTGAACCATGTACTAAAAGAAACATTTGGACTTCTGGGAAAATTTAAAGGTTCGTTTTCTCGACCTCTCCATTTTTCAGCCTGTCACTACGACGTATTTGTCATATCAGTAATGTTAACGGGTACACACGCAAAAGTGGACGATCAGGAAAAGAAACTGGATTCTTTTCCCAAATGAAGGGTCTGAATTTAGCCAAGAGCGTGGGGAGCAATTCCACATGGTGCGAAAGACACGGCCCTCCCCTATTTTGAAATTAATATCCATGGTGAGAAAAACTGGGTGAATGCAGTAGGTCCAGTTATAAATCATGTCATATCTACAACAAAAACAGAGCCAAAAGATCAACACTCCTCTCTGTGAGAGAAGTTAAAAATTTAACACACCATGAGATAGATCAAAGTCTCTGTACCCTGAGGGGGTCTTCTTGGGGAATTTGCCCCTCCCTTTACTCCATTAGGCTCCTCATACTGGCCTCAAATTCATTTATTAAGCCCAGCAGAGATGGAACTAAAGTTAAGGGTGAAGTCATCCGTGTATCTGAGCTCCCTGTGGCGAGACGCTGACTCTGTGAGCTGTGTTTAGATTGATGAGGTTAAAGAACCAAGTCCTCACTTTGCTCATATGTGATTGCAGCTGGATAATGTTGGGACACTATGAAGGGGTCGGCTACAGGAGAGGGATCAGATTTGTAGATCCCAGATAAGAATCTGAAAAGAACATTCACATCCACTGACCCGTGGATAGGTGTGGATCAACACCGCTAATATCTGCCATGGTTTATCTATTATGTCATGTTGGACCTCTTTAGCAAGAAGTATTCTCAGTGAAGGCTAATTTGAAAATAATTCTAGCATAGTAATGTTTCCAGTCAGAGTTACAGAAGAAAAAAGGCTAAAGCAATCATCTTTGAATATCTGCAATGCAAACCGGTTTACCATAATAACATTTAAAGAGATTAGTGTGACAAGTCCCAGTGTGCAGACTCAGTCACAGATACTAACGCTGTGTAGGGGGTCGTAGACCCCACACTAGCATGAGAGGTGAAACCCAGTTCAGCAGTTTTATGTAGCAAACTGTGGTCCATAGGTGGTTAATTCTTCAAATTAAAAAAAAAATGTTATATTAAGATGATCAGAAGGTTTTTGACTTAATGAAAAAGGCCAAAATCTAAAAGTAATTAATAAGAAGAAGAAAAAATGTAATCACTTGGCACCAAAATATCCATTTTTACTTTCTCACGTGCCAGACTACCATTATTGCATACTGCTACACGAAATGCAGCAATCCTGGGGTCTGCCAGGACATTTCCATTAATGATCAGCCAACGAGGGGCTCTGGGCCAGTGCCGGGCCAGCACCTCACCACAAATAAACCGAGGACCATTTAACCAAACACATTGTTCTAGGTCAGACGAATGGGAGTGCAAGCACCGGGGAAATATCTGCACCACTGATACGAAAATAAAAGCTCTGAACGTTTACATACCTCTCTTTGTGGGGCAGTGTTTAGGCAAGAGTATTTGTGCTGGAAGCAATGTAGCCGGAGGATTTTATAACATGGGGCTGACACGCTTTATGAGAGAGGAGGGGAATTACAACAGCGCATTTTAATGTTATACCGGTACCTGTGAAGGCATGAACTGCCCAGAATGAGAAGCTGCGGCAAAAACCTCAGGCTGTCCTTCAAGCCAGGAAATCTTCAGGGGATTTGCAGCTACGCCACTTTCATTCTTTACAGCCAGCTCCTAAAAAAAACAAAAAACAAAATGTGGGTATTCAAATGAGTCATCTACCAGTATTATTAAGGCGAAAACACTTTCTCCTTGTACAGAGTGGGACCTAGGTATTTGTTCAGTCCACATAACACCTAAATAAAGGTGGGCCAACACCGGAGCTGGGGCATGAAGATGGGCAGGGTGAGACAACAGAACCTGTACCTAGATCCCAGTAGACTGGCAGGCATATTTTCTGCAGGCGAAACACATGTTGCGGTAAGGAAACCACAACAACAAAAAAAGTACATCATGATGACAAAGAGCCTGAGGAACCAGACAGTGGGGAACAATAAGACGGCTCAGTTCCGTCCGTCCAATGGTTTCCATCAGCATCGGGACTTCTGCGGTACAGAATGACTAAAATATCAGTTTCACTCACACAGACCGTCCCCAGGCACGGAAGTCTATGACAGCTATCACTCTGAGTAATAATCAAACTCATCGGGTGACCTGGAATTTTGAGGCAAATGAATGTTGAAGAAAACGGTTTCTGAGGTTTTTATTCAGGAGTTAAGGTACTTACAGCAGCTCTCACAGTTGCAAATTCTGCAACAGCACTTCCTTTCTTCTTACTCGACATGATCACATTCAAAACATCGCCATACTAGAAGTAAAAAAAAAAAAAAGTGGGGGGGGGACAAAGTCATATTGAGGTAGAGGAATGATTGTGAACATTCAAATTAATATTGCTTTTCACAGCACAATCCATAACCATAAAAAACCACACACAGGCACAAAACTTCAAAACACTGGTGAATATAAAAGACTTCCTGAGAAGTTAGCGTTCAATATGTGTTTGTTATTAGACCTCGTGATATTGTTCGTATGTTTGAGCCTGAGCCAGTTATTCTTTGAACAGTAACAACATCAACATGTTTCATATCCAACTGCACTGATTTCTGTTGTTGAGCTCATTTGATCCCAAAAGAGTGCAAAAGTTGGCCTAAAAGTGCAGCAAAGCAAAGACCAACCTCTTTAAGAAAGACACGGTGAGAAAAGAAGGGGGAGACTATAAACACAATGGAGGAGCACAAAGGGCTTTTTAAATTCCTCGTAGCTCAGGTGGATCAAGTAAAAAAAACTCAATGCCATTTACTTCTTCCTAACTAAAGTGAGGCTTGGGAACAGAGAGTACAAGGAAAGAGGCCTTTAAGAATCTCATTCTGAAAAAATGTAGCTTTCTGGGAACGGGAAAGTCCAAGAATGCTAATGCTTACTAAGGACACTCTGAAGCAAGCCAACAGTGACAAAGGAGACTCTCCAAAGGCCTCTGTTTCATGAAATATAAATATCGTAACATATTTTTGAAACAAAGATGTATTACTTCAACCAGCCAAAGTACACAAGTCCATACACGCCCACATGCACGTATACACACAATCAAACTCGTTCCCACACAGCAGTGGCTATTTCTACTTGCCCAAACCATTAACTGTCACTCATTGGAGCTTGCCATCTTAAACAGGATTTTCTTAGAATATATTCCCTTTGCTCAAGCATTTAAAAGAAGCAACACTTTTTTCCAGAGGTTTTTTTTTTTTTTACTCCCTCCTGCTTGGGAGCATATTGACTGCATGCGTGCAGAAGAGAAATTGAAATGCCTTTTTCCAGCCAGCTTGACGTCACTGACACTTGCCCTATCCTCATTTCAGGCCAACCTATGCCACGCCAAAAGCCCCTGTGACGGATCACAGCATAAGGTGGTACTAGGTTGCATGAGAAGAGCACATTTCCTAATGCCTCCCTCGGCACTGCTTAATCACTTGGTGAGAGGGGCACAAACAATGGCGTGCATGGCTTTAAAAGGGCACTACAACATTGCCCTCAGCACTTTCACTGCAACAAAACTTAATGGGCCTTATTTAAGGGGAGGAACAAAACAATCTACAACAGTGATGTCATGCAAACCTCAAATAAGGCTGGACTCTGCAGGTAGGTTTTTTACCATGCAATCAAATGCATATATACATATACACATTATATATATACACAATATATATATATATATATATATATATATATATATATATATATATATATATATATACACACATTATATATATACACATTATATATTATACATTATATTATATATATATATATATACACACATTATATATATATATATATATACATACTGCACAGGTGGAGCTTGTTAATGATCTGGAGGCAGTTGGGACCACAAATCACCAAGAACATTTTTGTTATAACACTACATCACAATGAACTGTAATCTCGAAGTGTCAACAAGGTCCTTGTGCTAATGAAGGCACACGTATAGGTCTGTTGCAAGTTTGCCAGTGAAGATCTAAAAGATTCAGAGAAGGTTTGGGAGAAAGCTCTTTGGCATCAGCTCACCCTGCCGTGTTTGGAGGCAAAGTGATGCTGAGTATGACCCAAAGAACGCCATCCCCACAGTCAAGCACAGAGGTAGAAAAATGCTGTGGGGCTGGTTTTTTTTGTGTTTTCATCACATTGAGAGGACAATGGACATGTACCACAAAATCCCAGATGAGAACCTCCTTCTCTCAGCCAGAACAGTTAACATGAGTCAAGGATGGGTCTTCCAGCACGACAGTGACCCAAAACACATCACCAAGGTAACAAAGGAGTAACTAAAGAAGAAGACCATTATGATTATGGAGTAGCCTAGCCAGTCTCCAGACCTCAATCCTATAGAAAATCTGTTCCAATCTCTTCATGTGTTTGGTCTTCTTCACACACAAAGCTAGGACATCTTACTATTGATCACTGATTGAAGAAAATAAGAACGATTTGGTTCGTCTTCAGCATGTAGCCAGGCTCTGTTGAACCAAACATTCCTTTAACCTTAACTACTAATGACTTCATAAGTTTCATTACAAGTAATTCTGTAATCATTTGAGAAAAAAATATTGATAAGAAAAACATCACATATAGATATTTATAATACTATTTATATTACTGTACGGTCTTTACCTAATATAAAATGACTTGAGGTGACTGCTATTGTGATTTGGTGCCGTATAAATAAAACTGAATTGAATTATTGACTTCAAGAAACATCTTACCATTGTGCTTTCCTACAAGGCTTTCTCCATCAAGTACCAACTTAAGTTTTTCTTGGGGATCAATTTATAACTTGTGACTTATGTGATGTATTTTTTTTCTGGATTTAGAGGCATTTCTTTGGAAGTGAGCAAACCTAAAAATTCAGCAGTGTATTTTTTCCCCAGGAAATTTAATTTGCAGACCCTTTAGAGAGGAAAATGATTGCATTTGGCTAACCTAGTCAAATAAATACCTCATAAATTCATGGGAATTTTTGCATTCAATTAACACTCATTTGTAATACAAAAAGAGTCGTTATTTAAGGCAATACTGTATAATGCCAAACCTAAATTATTTTATTGTGTTGTAATCTTTTTTAAATAGTTCTAAAAGCAACTGTTTTGCAGTATAAATCAATAACTTTGCAGCACTGTGGCATTACTTATTCTCTTTTCAGGACGCATACCTTTTGTAGAAGTTTAAACAGAATGTCATGAGAGTAGCCTCCATTTGTCTCATCATCTTTTTTACACTTCCACTTCAACTGGAGGAGAGAAAGAGAGAGGAAAGGCTAATATTAGTCAAGAAAGTTTTCATGAGCTAAAGAAGTGCATGATAATGTCTAATCATTAGAACACATTGATTAAAGTCAGCTGACAAAGAGGCCAAGCCTGCCAGGCGGGCTCGCCTCTGATGAGACACAGATTACAAAAACCATCAGCACACGCTGGAGCTACGAGAAAAAGACATTATTAAGCTCTTGGAACATCACCATGGCACCACCTGCAAGACCTGCAGTCAATTTCCATTCATACCGAAAGCACCAGATAAATGAGTGAAATTCAAAACATGGACACCTGGACCACAGAAAATGTGGTGACTCACTTGCTTTAACTATCATAAATTAATCAAGAAATAATCCAAAGCAGTTCAATGTCTAAGAACGTGTTTGGTCACAGGCAAAAGAGAGGAAGTCCTCCTCTACTATGTGAACTGTGGTCAACTTCTTTGCTTACATAACAATGTTAGTGTGTCTTTAGTTTAAAAAGAAATTGAAAAACATATGAACCCCGTTTGGAGTTCTGTCACTAAAAGCTCATGCGAGTTCCTGCACTCCTAAAAAACAAGACAGATATTGTGTAACTTCTCATATGCATGTACAAAGAACAGGGAAATGAGGCAAATATCACAGCAACTGCTCAGAGTAGTATTATAAATGGCAAGCGCTAACTGTTGATTCAGCTCCAGCATTCTGCTCACTGTCAGAGCAGCAGGATTTCTGGGAACTTCCAAGTGCAAATGGAGTCTTTTTACCAGCAATCACGGCTGAAAACGTCCATCTAAGAGCATTCTCTTCTCCCCACCGATAACCTCCTTACCCGGTAATCGTCAAATAAAATGCTAAGGTATTTCTATGATGTGATGTCTGTGATTTCAGCCTGCAACACAGGAACACTGCTGCGTTTGCTCAAAATTTAGATCTATTCTTCAAAAAGCGAGTCATCAACACAGCTGATAATTATGCTAAGGTCATAGAGAACTTTCTAAAATCAAATTAAACTTTATAGTGAAAAGCAATGGGCAGTTTGAATATAGAAAAAATGGCTGTGGTTAACTGTCTAAAGATTATATTCCATGTTATGCTTTTAAGACGTTCAGATGCAGGTATCTGATGTGGGAAGCCAATAAATTATTAATAAGAAAATATTTTTGATTGCACGCAGGGCTGCAATCTGAGATAGAAGCAGAGCCTCTGAGATAAATCTTGCAGTAAACGTGTCCCTGTCCATGCAACATGATTTGTGATGCTGTCAGTCTGGCCGCTGTTTGTTTTTTCTAGCTGAACACACAAACGTCAGGGAATACGCTGCGGCACTAGATGGCTATCAAATTTTAAAACCAGATTTACTGTCTAAACACATTAGCTAACATCCCATGTTAATACATGCAGACTCTGCTGTTTCCAGGAGGAAATATAATAAGACTTCTCTTAGTTTAGATACTGGTCTCCTGACGACACTGTGCCCTCTCAAGAGGACTGGACTTCAGAATAGCATGTGTGCTCAGTAGTGAGGCAACTTATGTGGTCTCCAATAATGAAACACAAATGGCAAAATGTTTTTATCAAACTCCCCGCTGAGATCCTGCCTGAAATTTCACTCAGATATAGCAGTCGCTCCTCCACGTTACTGAGGGACCTACATTATTCTCTTACTACATATTTCACCCCAACCCTGACCTCTCTTCACATATTCTGAGCCTTACCTTCAATTTTGGGGTTACGTTGCTCTTGGAACATCTCTCCACTCCTGAGTCTGACAAAACGCAACAGAGGGGGGGGGGGGTGAGACAGAGAAGTGAAAAAAACAAAGAAACTATTGTTTTCCTGAAATATTATACGCAAGAGAGCAGTCGAGGGACTAGTGCAGATAGACAGCAATTTTAAAATGGATGTCATGTGTTAAATGTATAGCTCTTGCTGATCCAGGGGAGGGCTGTGTGCGTGCAAATGGAAAAGACGCAGAAGACATGCTGACAATGCATTAGTAATTGTCCGGCCACAAAAGGGGTCTAGTTTAGGGCAGCAGTCAGTTGTTTTCCTAAGTATATACACGCTGCCTTCCTTTTGCTGCAAAAAATATTACCATGAGGTTAAAAGTTTGATGGACCGCTCTGTGTACGCAGTGATTGGCATCCCTTTGCTATCTTGCCAAGAAACTAAAACAGACCTCTTCCAATATAATTTCAGTTATTGTTATAGTCTATCGTGTGAATAATACATGGTGAGCCACAGGGAGCCTGGTGGCTGCTGTGGTTGTGCTGACACGACGAGGGATGGGAAACACAGGGGGTTCACCCCAGCAAGGCTTTGGGATGATATAAAAATGTCAGGACTACAATAAACTGGTTTAGCTAACTCAGACCAGCAAGGATTGGTCAAATGCATGTACTTCTCTGAGTGTGGTCTCCTCCGTGTTGATGTGCTTCTCTTTCTCTCTGGATCTGCTCTCTGATGAGCCTCTGCTCCTCTTCAAGCTGTCTGGATCCCTCCTCCCTCAAGCGGGCAATCTTGGAGAAGGTGCACATAAAATGCAGAAATGTGAATGAACAGGTGGCCAAGTGTTACGTGACAGCACATGTTAAGATAACAGCTGTTGGAATATGATCAGCTTTATTGCTCTGCAATTCTGTGTTTATGTCCTCTACTCAAGGAGGCTATACAAACCAGCTTATTTCATCACTTAAGGCACTAATGCCTCGATGAAGTCAGAAAATGGAATAGTGCCACCTGCTGGTTATGGCCTCCTTCCTTATGTATATGCATGAAGCACCTTGAGCATATGGAAATTACTCACAGTGGAAGCATGCACACCATTTTTATTTATGGGTGTTCTGCACAAACTGCACCGAGTCATGCAATATCACCTTAATGACCTTACTGATAATTATGTCTGTGAAAAAACAAAATAAAGAGAGGAGCTCTTAGACAGAGCCTTTGTTCGTGACCCAAGTATTTGGAAGAGTTCAACTCAATCAGGAAAAACTATTTGATGAAAAACAGAATGAAAGCACCAGGGTGTGCTTTAGTTTCCCTAGATGCATTTTCCAATACAGCACTTATACCTGCAGTATAGTGAAATTTAAAATTTTCTGCAGCCTCTTAAGGCAAATTGCAGCGCAGTATCTTTGCTAATGTGATTTCTATAAAATGCGATACCTCTTCCTCGAGTGTTCTAGTGATCTGCACTTCCTCCTGGCTTTGAGCTTCTGCTTGTCGCTCTCTGGCCTCCAAGTCTGTCAAAACAACACACACAAACTAATCCACATCTCCATCATATACTCATAGTATTGATTGACTGACTTATTATTATTATTCTTTAAAGAGGAAACAGTACTTCAGCATTAAAACTTGATAATTAGAAAGAAACACAAGATAATATCACTAAATAATCTCTGGGATGCGGCAGAAAAATGACTCACCAAGTTTAATTTTCTTTCTCTTGCTATCTAGTTTCTTGTTTCTTTCTTCTGCTTGTTTCTTGGCAGCACAAATCTTGTCATAAGCAGCCTGAAAAAAAAAGCGTTAGACTTCAAGATCACTCCTTGCTGGGCTTGCTGTGTCTCGGTTTACTTGAGGGCTAGGATCCATATTAGAGGTTACAAGACACCAGCGGTCTTACCTTGGCGGCGGCATCAGTTAGCACCTCAAGAGCCTGGGATAACTGGTGGAAGAGCTCAACTAAAAGAAAAAAAAAAAAAGACAGAATAAGAGCATTTTCTTGCATTACTGCCTTCAACTTTTATCTTGTGGGATATTACCTATAAAAAAGAAAAACGTGGCTAAAGGTTTACAAAAATTGGGTTGATAATTGTGCCAGTTTGAAACAAAAAAGACAGATCATAAAATTATACTGAAACGGGGAGACTGAGAAGGACAGGACACCTAATCCAAAAGCAGAGTTATGTCTACGAATGCCTCAAGATGATGGGACATGGAGCCGATACAAACTGCGACATTTGTGTCTCAAAATTTGCCGCAGGTCTCACGAAACTTGTTTCCTCCAGTGACACGGCCGTGCATTCCCCTGGCCCAGCCTGCTGCAAATACCACTACACCAGTTGTCATTTAACACACACGCACAGACAAATGTACACTGGGAGACCACAGTCCCCCCAGCTTGTCCTCCAAGCAGCACATTACTGCACGATACTAGCCAGGCTTAATCATTCACTTATGGGAGGCCTAACAGACTGATACTGTTACTCCCTGTGGGGACTGGCATTGCACACTAACAGAAGGCTCTCGAGATCGCGCTGCCAGCAGAGGCGGTCAGGTTACCTACATGCATATAATGGGCTGGAATGAAATCCAACTGGGGGAAACCTGCCATGCCCACCAGGCACCTCCGAGTGTCACAATATGGGGTATTTAGAGGGGAGAGGGGATAGTGGGGAGGGGTATCGTCAATCAGTGAAGAATTGTGACCCCTATGTCACCTCTTACATGCAAACAACCCTCCCCTGAGGGGCAGCAAGTCCCAAGACTTGCTCCGCTCTCGTGCGATAGAGTCCAATTCTCTTCATGCGCGGGTTCGAGTGTTGAGGGCCTCCAAACCACTACTTTTCCATTTCTGGGAAACCGACCCCCTGCTTTTGTGTTATCCCTCTCAACCCTACCAATTTCCTTTTTTTCCTGACATAATCAGAAATTGTCTGAACCATCCAGAAACCACATAAACCTAACTTGAAAACATACCTCGTGACCAGCTTCTTGTCCAAGGTGCATTTTTCCCCTATTGACAAAAAGCTATGCTGAGATTTTCTGGTCTAATTGTTGACATGCTGGTTGGCACCAAGCTGCAGAAGGACACATGAACCCAGGGAGGACAGAGTGTGGATGAGGGTGGTGAGGATGGTGATGCTGGCCATGTTTTTCTAGCTAAAAAGCTGGCGGGAGAAACATGCGCTGGTTGCCTTGCGACAGAGTGCTGTGGCCAGGACATCTGGCAGAGTTTAACGCTGTGAGAATGTGACTCTGGAGCATTCATTTTTGGCCCTGGACCTTAATGGCAACTCAGTGAGTGGTCATAACTAACTCCTCAGTGGCAACGGTCAATGCCTCAGAATGGAGACAGAAGACACATGAACCTGGGACACTCAGGGAGGGAAATTTTCTAAGGTTGTACTTCCTCCCACATAGCCCTCAAAAGGAGATGTATTCTCACCACTACACTCACCTGCTCTGAATCTGACAATTACCTGCACTATTACCAAGTGCGCAGCTAGTAAGCCAAGAGATGTGGATCTACACCAGAACTTCTATGCATCCAATCATCTGCATCTTTATATGCATCTCTGTCAGATAAGGTTTGGAGATCATGTGAGAAAACAGTAAATGCAAAACAAAAACTGTCTCACTCACCTGCTTTTGGGTTGTCTGGGTTCTTGTCTGGATGGCATGTTAACGCTTTCTGTCGATACGCTTTCTTGATCTGAAAAAGGAGGAGGGAAAAACCCCAAACATTACAAAGAGTGGAAAATGCTTGTTAGAACGCAGAAAAATGAACAATTCCCTTAACCTTCAGTTCTATTTATATATCCTCAAATCACAACAAGAGTCTCCTCAAGGTGCTTTAGACTTTAAGGTAAAGACCCTAAAAAATAGAGGAAAAACCCTAACAAACAACAAATGAGCAAGCACTGGCAACACTCCCTTTTAGCAGGAAGAAACCTATTACAAAAAGAATAAAACAAAATGTAATGTCCCCCATATGAGGGCTCGGGGTCTTGGGAGGTTAAGCACAAATTTTGGGCACCGTGTAAAGATATAATTCTTACTGTGTATCAATAATTTTATAACGTTGAGTTTGGCCCAGAAGTCTAAGAAGTTATGGCCTCATTGAAATAATGCCAAAGACAGTAACAGCCTGACATAAAAACATCTGAGGTGAAATGTGGTCTTTAATGGAATTGTTTTGTTTGGATCAAACTGAAACTTTAAGCCGATCCTGTGCTTCGTGTCCTTTTGACATGCCGTTAATGGCTTCTAACCACTGTGGTACATACGGCACTGTACAAGAATTCAAAACTATTCTCAGGCTATTCCAGTTGTCAGATTGCAAGATAAATACGAAGTTGCAACCTAGTATTATTCTATCTTTATTTAAACAATATTAGATAGAATATGTCATAAAAAATGAAATCAAGTCTGACATAGTCTGAAAGCAGCATCCTTTGGCAGCTGATTTTTTAACTCTGGGTCACTGCTTGGAACATTAACCATTCATTGGTCCTTCTAGGAATCACTTAATGGAGAGGTGGTTTTTATTAGACGTCTGCTTCTTTTGAGAATGAAGGGAAACAGGAAAATTACCGCAGAGACCAGAGGGGGCTGTGGAGTCCAGCGCTTGAGAATTCTGCACAACCTCAAACGCACATGCTCATATACAGTACATGCATTGCATGCTAAAGTTTTGGCACATCCAACCCTCCCCCCCATACATACACATTAAAGAACAGACCAAACACAAACACTGACATGCACTTTCTCACCAGACATAATCAGTCATGCCAACATTCTGGATGTTTTCAAATTCTCCCTGTTAGCGCAAATCAATCTCCTGCCAGTACGCTTCGGGCCACAAAAACTGGGAGCCCCTTTGTTCATGTCTGGGAAGCGTTTGCATTGGATGCATTGTCTTCTGGCATATGCAGTGTTTCCCTGTAATTTGTTTTGCACAGTTTTATCTCTAGAACGCACGCCAAAACATACTGAGCTGACTTTACGTGGATGGATTGAATTGGGGGGGGGAGCACAATGGTGTAATTAATCAGCGTCCGGGCTTTTTTAACTGCAGCTCCAATGACAGTTAAGCACAGTCACACATTAGACTGGATGCCCTCCATCCAGGGTGCAAGAGCTTAACCTCTGACTGATTATATGAACCAAGCAAGCCTCCAGTGAAGCCTCTGGAGATAACTGCAGCTCACATAGCTCCTAAATGCCAAAAGTCCTTTCTTCTATCTAAACTGGATTGGGGTTTTTTTTTTTTTTTTGGGGGGGGGGGGGTCATTATTGTTCCAACAGTAAATGAGAACTTGGTTCAGTGAGAGGGCTTTTTGAGAGACTAGACATCATTAGAGGATATTTAGTCTTGCTGCTTGGCACACACAGCGTTCCTACAGATTGCGACTGACACGCAGGGCTGTGGACTAGAACCAAACACATATGCTTACTGTTGGCCTTAGCCTGCTTCCCCTGTATTATCCTCGCCTGTCTATTTCTCACATTCTGTTCAATGCACTCCCTATTATACCTTTGTCCAACTCATTTTAAAGTAAGATACAAAAAAGTGAAGACTCGAGTTTCACCTCAAAATTATACTCCTCTTCAACAACAGTTGCCTCAAGCACCATTCTTGTGATTATGCACTATATAAATAAAATTGAACTGAATTGCAAAGGAGTGAACTGCAGCTCCTCTCTGGGATCAAAACACAGCCTAAAAATGGGTCCTACTCTGTCCTTTTTCCCTCTACCACCGTGAGGAGTTGCTTACTGTGGATTTCCACAAAGCGCCAACCAACTTGCTCAAGATGTGCAGACCATGATTGAAAACAAGTCTACATCTTTCTTTCTTTTTTAAATCAGTGTTACATAATCTTCTGATGGTAATGCAGTTTAAGTGGAGACAAAAACAAGCCTGCACTGCATTAATGTCATTTTGACAAAAATTATTGTGCCTTGATGTTCGCTATATCGTACCTTGCAATACTGAAATGTAAAGGTGTGTGAGCTTTTGTTATACCACAGAGAACCAATGCCTAAACTGGAATAGAAACTTATGTAATACACACTTTTTTGGAAGTATCAATCATGTCTGGAGTTGTTAGTAAACTGTAAAATAGGAACTTGAGGTAATCAGAGCTGTGCAATGTGCTTTCAAAATAGCATCAGTCTGTATTTGGAATAGAAAACACAATATAAATCATTTTTGAACATTTGAAATGTTAGCAGCCAAGATATGGAAGAGCTATGCCTTCCTTTAGCTTATGCCACTGTTGTAGCTCCATATATAGTTAAGAGCTCTTTTTCATTTAATATAAATGAAATGATATCTTTTTAAAAACAGATTTAGGAAGATGAAATGAGAGTGTGATCATTTTCTTGTAAAATCCCCCATAATTTAAGTTCAGTTAGCTAACATCTGGACCATGTGCCTTACCACTTTGCATTATCATTAATACATAATGATTTCTTTCTGTTGTAACAGGAGTTCAATCTTAAATTTTGTAGTGCATAAAGGACAGAGCACTGAGCACCGGCTGCAATTTTTTAATGAGCTAATGTTTTTGAACTTTTGGCATTTCTTATATTTAGATTAATCGGATTACAGCTTTCAGGACTTCCCTGAAGCAGTGAGGCAAAAATATTATTTTTCTAATGGGTTTTATAAAGTTGTTAATTGCTAAAAATTAACTAAATAAAATGAAAAGAACATGATCCAATTCAAGTGCAGTTAAATATTCAACTATTGTCAATTCCCTTTTTTATTAATAAAGAAGAAAACTACCTTACAATCCCAGCTTTAAAAAAGTTAGGATTCTACAATGTAAATAAAAAATGGAATGCAATGATTTGCAAATCTCATAACCCCATATTTTATTCACAGAAGAACGTAGAAAACAAAGTCAGATGTTTAAACTGAAACATTTTAAATATTCTCTGAATAATATTAGTTCATTTTGTATTTGATGACAGCAACACATCTCAAAAAAAAATGGGGACGGAGCAACAAAAAGCCGGAAAAAGCAAGTTTCTCAAGAGTAAAGATGGGCAGGGCTTCACCAATGTGCAAAAAATTATCTAGATTTTGTGGAACAGTTTCACAGTAATACTTGTTATTATAAAATTACTACAACTTTGAATGTCTCGTCATCTACAGTACCTAATATCATCAAAATATTTCGAGAGTCTGGAGAAATCGCTGTGGAAAATCATTATTGGATGCCTGTGATCTTCGGGCCCTCGGGCACCAGTGCATTAAAAACAGACATGATTCCGTCATGGATCTTACACCATGGGCTCAGGAACACTTCCAGAAATCACTGTCTATGAACACAATTTGCTGTTGCATCCAAAA
The DNA here is from genome assembly GCF_041146795.1 of Maylandia zebra. NCBI lineage: Eukaryota > Metazoa > Chordata > Actinopteri > Cichliformes > Cichlidae > Maylandia > Maylandia zebra. The sequence goes on from NC_135185.1 coordinate 31,139,567, forward strand.
ATGCAGATTAAAAATCCTGCAAAGAAGAAGCCATATTTGAACATGATCCAGAAACACTTCTTTCTTCTCTGGGCCAAAGGTCATTTAAAATGGTCAGAGGCAAAGTGGAAAACTGTTCTGTGGTTTAACAAGTTGGAATATAAAATTATGTGTGGAAAACATTGCTCCCATGACTTCCACACTAAGAAGGAGAAGGTCAGGCGTGTTATCAGCATTCAGTTTAAAAGCCTGCAGATCTGATGGTATGGGGGTGCCTAATGAATTGGCAGTCTAAACACCTGGAAAGGCACCATTAATGCTGAGATTCAAAGCAACATATGCTCCCATCCAGAGGACATCGGGACAGACGTTACATATTTCAGCAAGATGATGCCAAACCGCATACTGCATCAATTCCAACAGCATGACTACATAATGGCAGAGTCTGGGTGCTGACCAGGCCTGCCTTTCACTGATTGAAAACATTCAGCGAATCATGAAGCAAAAAACACAACAAAGAAGACCTAGAATAATCAGGCAGCTACAATCTTATATCAGACAGGACATCGTTCCTTTTCCAAAAGTCCAGCAGCTGCTCTCCTCACTTCCCAGATGTTTACAGACTGTTGTTAAAAGAAGAGAGGATGCTACACAGCAGTAAACATGAACACGTCCCAGCTTTTTTGAGACGTTTATTTGTTTATGTGATTTGCAAATCATTGCATTCCGTTATTATTTACATTTCACACAGTGTCCCACTGTTTTGGAGCTGAGGTTGAGGAATAGATTACTTCCTTATTGAGAAAACCCTTAATTTCTTTATCACAACAGGTGAATGTTTAACTGCACTCGAATTGGATCATCATTCATATGATGCACTGAGGAAAAGAGAAAATAAAAAGCAATACAGGCAAACACTTGTCAGATAATCCATTAATGGATTTACTGCATTTACTTCAAGTTCTGGTATTAGTATGATTAATTTACCTTTCCTTTAAATGTATCATCACGTTTATGCATAAAACAAAACATTTCAAACCCTTTAATAAATAATTGTGACTGCAGTCTTTCTTTACTCAGAAATACAGAAATGGATGCCAAAAACAGGGAAACAGAAAATTCTAAAACAGGGTAACCAGAGTTCATCATGAAGATAAGTACATGTGATTTGATATAAAAGCAGCCTTTATAAAAATAAATACATCACCCGTGAGTTTATACTGTGTCCTTAATTCACATTCAGGCAGCTTCTCACATTCATCACCTGCACCTATCTGACAAGATAAACATGTCTCTGCCACGTCTTCACTAACAGCAGATGTTTGCCGTTGTCGGGAAGTACGTTTGGCCAGCCGAGCTGCTTGACAAGTACAACCTGTCATCACCAAAGTTGCTCTGGTGGAGAACAGCCATCTTGCATGTCATCATAACTCCCCTTCTCTCCAGTTCCTCCTCCAATCGTTTCCTTTTCACTCTCTCTAGGATCCTTCACGATATCTTGTCTCTACTGTGCCTCTGGAGCTGTTTTGTTAAATAATGCATGATTACTCCCATCAGTGCCATAACACGCAATCTTTAATTGATGCTGGAAGACCCTGAGCCCGCTGGTTCTCCACACTAGGAGCCAAAGCAGTGCAATCTTTAAGAAGTTGTGCGCATAAGTCTTCAATTGCAGGGCATCTTCCTATAGCCCTAATCCGGCCAATTACTCTAGCAATTATCTTTGTGCAGTTCACCGTGACCTTATAGGACTGGCTCTGAATCCATCAGTTGTTGGAAAAAATGAAAAACAGAAGAACTCCTGGACTAAAACCAGCTGCTGTCCCTTGTGCTTACAGATGATGAAAACTGTATTTAATCCTACTGTATCTTCTGTCTGTTGTAATTCAAAATATTCCACATTTTCATATGCCAATTTACTTGTTTCATGCATGAGACAGACTAAATGGAAGAAATCTCAACTATTTCCCACACTTCTGTTTGTCAAAGAATGAACCACAAGATCAGGGAAAGACTACAATCCTGGAGTAGGAGGCCAACGGTAGCCTAATAGTTAGTGCCTGGCAAAAAAAAAAAAAAAAAAACATTCTCAGTGCCGACCGGATACCCATTTGCTTCAGTTTAGCTGCATGCTCACATCTTGTCCTCATTAAACCAGTTTTTGGTGCCAATTATGGCTGACAAACTACTGGTCCCGGTGTAGAAACCCTTACTGTGTAGATGATTAGCTGCCTGATCAGCCATGGATCCATCCTCATTAATAACAATGTGTGATTCTTTATGAGATATTATCAGCTAGAAGAAAATAATAACAAAATACTCCAGAGAAAGAAAGGTAAAAAGAAAAGTGAATGTAGCCCTCCACTAGCAGCTGAGCATGGACCTGGATAAACAGCTGTATTTTCTGCAAGACACTGTCACGCAATCACTCAGGCCACCGACTAAACACTCAATCATTCAAGAACTTAGAGGGCCCTGGGAAGAGCATGTGGGAAGAGTAAACGAGAAGAAGCACGCAAAGTACTAGGAGCTGTTGGAGAAGTGCCAGGACAGAGGCTGGAAGATGCTCTGTGAGCCCAAAGAGGTTAGCTGTGGAGGTTTTGCAGGATGTTCACTCTTCAAAGTGCAAGCAACTGGGCGCTACAGGAGACGGAAGACAGAGAGCCAACCCCATTTGTGGCATCTGGGTGAGGAGGTCTGATGCTAAAAGATCCAAAACACCTCATGACCCCAAGAACCTCACTGAAGATGTATCAGGGAGAAACTGTAAGCACACTGTGGATGCATGTGCTTCTTAATGCAAACCTCACAGATCACGCTGGCATAAATAAATTAATATGCAGTAATCAAATTGTTTGAGGAAGAGCACTCATTTTGATTAATTCACTTAATAACAACTAAATCAATAACACCAACCTAACGGTAACTGATCTGGCAAAAACATCATTATGGTTTAATCTATTTCTTCAGTTATAACTGCTTTGTCTGCTTTAAGAGTGTATATGGCTGTATAACTGTGGAATACATACTTAGTGCACTAGAAATAAACTGCATAAAAATTGCTGTCCTGATTGCACGCTGATGATGCTCCCCAGTGCACTGCAGAATGCAATTATAATCTTAATGCACCTATTCTGACAAAGACTTGAAGAGGAAAAAGAAACTCATCAGTGGGGGCATTGAGTTTACAATGAACTATTACAATGCAATGAAATCACCTGTCCTTGGATGCTCTGAGTGGAAGTAAACCATTCAAGCGTGTAGTTACTGAAACACATTAGGTAATAGGTACATTAAAATTTAAGTAGCTGAACAAACCACAAGAAATTCTGTGTGGTCTTGGCTGTGGACGAGCAATCTGTGGTAGGTACAAGTGTTTAACTGGTGACTGGTCTTTAGAAAAAGCCTTCCCTAGCACTATAAGCATAACGTAAACCCCATGAAGTCATTAAATCATAAACTCTGAAGTGCCAGTTTACATGGCATTTATCAGCCAGCTAAGCGCAACGAAAGGTCAGCAGCAGAGACGCTAAAGAGAAACAAGGGAACATGAAGTATGCAAATCCCCTACGTCAAGGCAGTGTTTTACAAGCTATGGCTAAAACCACATAAACAGGCTCTGGGATGAGCTTCTTCCTCTTTCTTTGATAAACAGTGTGCCTAATAGCTGGGATAAGTAGCTCATCTGATGACATCTCTCTTCACACACTTGATTGATTTTTGAGACCCTCCCTTCTGACTAAACGCACTACACACACATGCACACAAACAAACCCACTATCTCTCTCGACCATCAACAGACCTCACAGAATCAGCCCCCCTCCCTTTGGAGCCTCAATTCTACCCAAGCCACAACCACCAACTTCCTTAAGGATAATCCTCTGGGGAGGACAGAACTTTGAATTCCAATAAAGAAATTAACTGCCTCCCTCATTTTGGCAGCAATTTTAATTTCCCTTCAGGCCTGTGGATTCGGGATTGTGGAAACGGTGAAGAGAGGTGGTTGCAGGGAAAATGCTTGATTCAGGGAATCATGGTGAACCACTCAGAGATGAAAATTTGAAGCGATGTTGGGGAAATGCTTCCAGGGTTGATTGCAAAAACAAAGAGAATTTTGCAAAATTCTGTTTCCAATATGCAGAAAAGCAAAAAACTAGTTTACCCACGGCAGTAACGCACATGTAATCAGATGTTTTCAGAACCACACCAGCTTTCAGGAGCTAAGTATGTTGATTTAACTGAAATTACAAAAGATATATATATATATATATATATATATATATATATATATATATATATATATATATATATATATATACATACATACATACATACATACAGTCAAAAACCAATAACTGAATAATCACACCGAAATTATGGTCATAGTTTCACTGTAAAGGGATTTTATGTCAAGGCATAGTACTAAAGGTTTGCCTGATGCAACACCCCCACTCAGCGGCCTTTCAGAGTATCACAACGGTGTAAATGAACCATTAGCCGGTTTGTCTGTTATATGACACGCTGGACCTGCATCTTTTATAGTTTTATCTTACGTTTATCTCACACTGTAAAAACAAACAAACAAAAAACCTCTTCACCATTTACACACACATACGATTAAAAGAAATACTAATCTTCATAGCAGAAAGTTATCATAGCCTCTTGCTTCGTGACAAAAATGTCCTAAGACAACAAATTTGCATTATTTATTACTTGATAATAAATAGTCTGGCAAATAAAAATAACAGGTTGCAGCTTACAATGCGTTACTTACAAGCATGGTTATCTTAACACGGCTATTTTTAAAACAATGACTAAAGCTAGCTTTAAGTGCTAGTTTACACACCTCTTTCGTTGTAGCAGTGCTTTCAACTCCAAGTAAACCGTACAGATCCATCTGTAGGATATCTTTAGCCTTTCCGGACATTTCTGCCAAAACGCGCTACAGTACCAATACACAAAAATAATAAATATACCACTATTTAAAACAGCTGTTTTGCTAGCTATTTAGCTTCGTGTTGTGGTTCCAGGCAGCATGAGTATGACGTCCTCAACCTTTCAACCAGGATGTGCATTGCAAACTGGGTATTGTAGTTTTTGGGTCTCCTTGCTCTTCTCTAGGTTCCTGAAAAGCTCCCTCACGGAATTTTTATTATTTTTACTGTAGCGTTTATTATTTTTATATCCGATAAATTTTTTCCACAAGTATTAATCTTCTAAAATCTTTTGACCCATCTGTGGGCTCTTTAAGGGCTGTTCACGCGTGACAAATCCCACATCCAAAGCTTCACTGCATAGATGGCTATTTTTATCTTGCTGTCAGGTGTGAAATTAGTTATTTAGAACAATATCCTGCCTGGCATTAAAGGCCCACTGTGTATTTAACCACAAGACATAAACGGTATTTAACATTTTAAATTATTTATTTTGTTTAAGTAAAAGAGACTTCCTGTGCCATACTTATGTGCCTGTTTTCTATCAGCATATTGTTCACATTAGCCTCATTTTACTGTATTTTTTGATATTGCTAATGATGATGTTCGGGGATTAAAAGCCACATGTAGGCTCCTTGTTTAAATAAAATACTGGATTTCATTAATTTTGCGCGCACACGTCCTTCCCAAGGCACCCTAATAACATTGTTTCGACATTTAAATTTGGATATAAAACTTATCCAAGCCCATCAAGATCAACGAGACCACAGCGTCTTCTGGTGGACGAATTATGTAACAGCAGGCAGCACAGTACAGTACATATTAACACGTTTACCTATGTTTGATTAAGTTTAGTCCACCAAGAAATGTGTTTACAAAAGCCGTGTTTTTATCGATTTGAGGACCCAGGCTCCACCTTTATTTCCATTTAGATTCATTGTGTGGCCCACTAAACTGTCATTTTAGCCCATTAAACTTGCTCCATCTTGTCTCCGATGCAAAATGTAAACAGACACCTCAGTGCTACATGTGGTTTTTTTCCTGTGGATATAAATCCATCTGTGGCCTAATGGCATAGGTTTTACATATCTGTTAACCAAGATGTGGTCTGAGGCTGCACCACTTCCTGTAGGGAACTTCCCCTGACATGTACAAAAACAGCTTTCTTTTTCTTAAATTTTTGTGGGGGAATTTTTTCGATGATGAAAAAGCCACCTGTTACTTACAGACGGTTTAGAAATATTGTGACGACTCTGTCCCTTCAGATTGTGTAAAAAGGCAGGCTTCTTTCAGTTTAAAATGTCTTTGCAAAGCACAACTTTTTTTGTCCTTCAGGCACACTGAGGATAAACAGGACTGAAAAAGAAGTCATAAGATGTGGCCCAAGTATAAAAGGTTATCCAACAGGACTAGTGCAACAATGTTTCTCAAAGAGTTAACCCCAAGGCAGTGATTTCTAAACCATAAACTAATACAGTCATGGCAAAAAATAAAGTACACTCTATTTCAATTCTAAGGTTTTACGTATCAGGACATAATTTATAAAAATCTGTTTATTACTGGGTCTTAAAATTGTTTAAGTACAACCTTAGAAGAACAACAACACATGACTTTATTACATTATTTATCTGACAAAAAATAAACCAAAATGCAGAAGCAATATATGAAAAAATGAGGAATGTATTTGCACACCTTGACTATTTTCTTTTATATATATTCTGTTGTAGATTTACTGTGTCCTTATGATAAATGACCCAATTTGAGCCAAGGTTTAGCTGTCAAACAGATCCTCACATATTCGACTCCAGAATACTTTGGTATACAGAGGAGTTCATGGTCGTCTCAGTGACTGCAAGGTGTCCAAGTCCTGTGGCTGTAGAACAAGCCCAAATCATCGTCCCTCCACCACCGTGCTTCACAGTTTGTAAGAGGGGTTTGTGCCGATCGATGTGTTTGCTTTTCACTGTGCATCTCCACTTTGTTCTCACCTGTCAAAGCACCATTCCAGAAGTCTTGTGGTTTGTCCAGATGCAACTTTGCAAACCTGAG